>NW_027526203.1:108554151-108763881 GCF_048455015.1 Haemaphysalis longicornis
TCTATCGCCTTAAGAACAAAATGAAAACTGCTAGTTTTCTGTGCGAGGGTTGTTTAAGGGTGCAGTTTGCGATAGACGTCACCATTATTGAGTGTTCGCGGGGCTGGACGATATGAAACACAAGAAGCTTCAGAGGTTACAGCGTATGACGACAGGGCGGGTAAGGAAACGGAAATTCCGGTTTGCCAAAATGTCTGTAAATCTGTAAATACTTGTATTACCAGCTGTATATTTTGTCGGCAAGATCAGGCTGTCATAGGTTTTACGACAAGAAGAAAAAAATTCTTTTTTACAAAGAGAAAAATTTTAATTGCCTAATGACGTAATTAATTATCGTGCCTTCAAATTAATAAATACGTGCAATATTAGCGTAACTTTTTCATTTCTGTTTTTCTGAGGTCCACTGTGGTACAAAAACACGCGGAAAAACAATTTTCGCTCGAAATAGTAAATTCAGGACTCAAAGGGTTAAGATGAGCATACAGCGATTGAAAAATCATTGTACACAGCATATCATTTTTTCTACAACCTAAATGCGCTTGTGTGTTCACAAACTTTGTTTACAAAATACCTAGATGTTTCCACAACAGCGATTGGGTTTAAGACGAATTGTGGCTTAATTAGAAATACTGTACTCGCAGTTAAAAAAAGTCTGGGAGAATTCCTCTACACACATTGCAGGGCCCATATCGCGTGTTACTTGCCATTCAGGCTGTGGTATCCAAAATGTGCATTTACTTGAAACTGCGAATGAAGTGTTTCGAAATTAACGAGCTGGAGGACATTTCCGTGACCTTTCAACGATTGCTGACTGCCACTCATTTCCTAAACTGCTACAACTTGTGCAATGGATTTAGATCTTTGTGGTGCAATTGTCGTAACAGCGGCTTTTGCCAACGCGTACACCTACACATAGGAACAACTCCTACCCTCCAATAATAGCTGCCTCTAGAAATAATCATTAAGAAGATCACTTTGTTGTCGTCATTCGTGATTGAACCTGTCTGCAGTTAGAAAACTTAACTTGCGGCAGAAAGATACGGCATGTCTCTCACCATGTCAGTCATATTCCCAATGTTGATCAAGTGTAATAGGGCACGCCACCAGTGCTTCTGGCACGGCTTGACTAGCCCGTCTTCTTTTATCTGGTCGGCCACGGGTCCCCGCAAGAAGATGGGGTAAATGAGCAGCACCAGGACGAGGAAGAATGGGGTTATAGCCAACCTTAGGACAAAAGATGTGGTCAAGAAAAGTTGCCTGATGAGCGCGGCACATGTACACGTTTATACAGAACCAATTTCTGTCCGTAAATAAACACACATCTTATTGTCTACAGAAATGTCTTGGTTGTGCGGCATGCTTTACAAGTGCCCATGCGACAAGTTGTCAAATTATTTCCAATAAGTGGTTCATCTATGACAATGCCGCAAAAAAACGCGGTAAAATCAAGCCCTCCTGGCTTCTACGTATCGTGTACGTATGCAAGGCTCATGTGATCTCGTGGCTTCTACGCTATGGCTTCCGCCCACCGGAGGTGCAAGCTTTGTCCGCTTGGTACTCCCCTTCAAGAGGGCGGACTAGACGGTTAAGCAAAATGGTTAGGTTGGAGCTCAGTGCCATGTTTGTGTTTATCCTTTTTGTATTCGCCTTTTCTGCCCTGTTTTCAGCATGGACATACACCAACTTGTCCAGTTCACCGTACTCGCAAATATTATTTTAGGTGGCGCTAGCCGCAAGAACACTTCGTGAGGGGCGCCTGTGCTCCATACAAGTTTTTCATCGAAGAAAAGACCCCGCGTTGTCCATTGGTTTGTCCCCCGCACATCTCACCTCTATCTTCTAGTGCACTGCAATACAATGTTCTGTGATTTAACTGTCTTGAGTCGTCACAAATGCGGTCATTCTTTCAAAGTAATCTGAAGCGTCTAGCTTGGTCATTTATATTGTATGACCGTTATTATCTGGCTCAAGTGAGGAACAAGAAACATGTCCCTTAATAGTTAAAACGCTTTTTTTCATATATAAAAGGAATTTAGGCCATCAGGAAAGTCACACCACTGGTCCATTCCTCCTTAATTTTTCGACCAGTTCGGCTTTTATTTATGGTCGGTGTTAATAGTCGCCACCATTATTATGTTGCTCCACTCGAAACAACTCGCTCAGGTGGAACTGCTAGGCATGGCGCTAGCGACCATGAAATATTACACTAATCAATCAATTGTTTCCCCTTACGTCACGCTCTACTATTTAACGTACAATTATCATTTCGTTGTCAATGACGAGAGCTGGCCTTCATATGTGCTTCTTAATGGGGCTACGAAAACAAAGGACAGGCTCGGTTTACTAAAAGGACTCCTTCGCCCCGATGACAATTATGCCAATCCGATCGAAAGGTTTGAACAAATTATTCGAACGTTAAAGAAAACAAATGAGCAGCGGAAACTCCCCGGACACTTTCCGGCGCATCTCTATGACGTCACAGGATATTGCTTGTGCGATTTGCCGGCCGCCCACCTCAGCCACGGCCAAGACACATGACTGGACGATTGTGATGGGACCTTTAGTTCCGTTTCATTGCATCGGTTGAAGACTAACGTGCAGTTAACACACTGAATAACTGTGTTTTAGTGCTGGATCATACTACGTCAGTCTTGCCCATGTCACGTATCTGTAGCGCCAAATTTGAGTTTTTGAATGTTTCTTGTGTTCTTTTGGTGAAAAAGCCCCTTCCCGAGCTTAAAACAGAGCTGAGGGAGTTGGCAAAGGTTACGTCTTTCAAATTGGACAGAGTTGTATTTTGTCTTTTTGACCTCTTTAACCACGTGGGCTATCGCGCACCCTGCAAAGCTCTTATCAACGCCAGAGACAGTAATCGCCTTTCTCGAGCGGAATCGTGCCTTCCCGCTGACAGTCCGATTTGTTATTTTTCAGTAAGTGGGTTAGTCCCAGCAATGTTGATTGCATCACCGTTTTATTGATATGCTTCTTTGTGGTCTTTTATTATCCTATTACATCATGTTTACCTCTAGGCTAGTCAAACACTTGCAAAAAATTAGTGGAATGCCGTACGTTTTACTTAAATTTGCACGTTGCATGAAAGGACCGACAAAGAGTATTTATGTTAGTGTAAGAAGTTCTAGGACAACCGTTACGTCTTACCTGATGTATCGTCTCCAAATTTTTAAAAGCCAGGGTGTAGAAACATTACTGTCTTCCCGTTCTTTGAAAATTCCATAAGAAACCATAAATCCACTGAAAGTAAAAGCACATAAGCTCAAATCTTGACGCTTAAACTGGTTAAACGGAATAAAAAAAAACCTTCTAAAAGTTCCCTGCGGCGAGAAAAAGGTGTCAGGAAGATATATTTCTGGTGTGTATTTCGGTTCGCAACAGCAAGTTTATGTTGTTTAAAGTGAGGAACAGCTCGGCTCAGACGTAATCTCGCACTCAGGTTCACTGTAAAATTGTGTTGTAAACGAGCTACTGCAATGATAGTATTTTAGGCTAGAATGTACAGCTGTACAACAAAAGATTAAACCAATAAATGTTTCTTCAGGTTTTTGTTAAATGCCGTCACTTTATGACACCACGATTTACTCCGTCCTTTTTTCTTCCATATTCTACGCACTCGTGATTGTCGGCACCTAAATGCGTATAAAAGTTCCACTTGATTTATTTTTGTCTCATAAGGCACCTTAAGTGCGCAGGATAGTGAATATGAGAGTAAGGTAAGAAACAGCTCGTTTTAAAGCTACGTTTCTGTTGGGTACATTATAACCCAATCTATTTAACCAGAGCAGTGAAACAAAAAAAATCGCGCCAATCCACCCCGTGAATGTGGTTGGAAAGCAAAGCTGTAAACGGCACCCATAACGATTACTCATGCGACGTCACTTAAAATCACTCACATCACTCTACAAATAGTAAAATCAGAGAGAAGTGAAATGCACTTAACCACACCATTTATTACTTCAAAGAGATATTCTTGGTAAGGTTAAATCAATGCATGATGCATGAACGGTGTTTGCTTGAGTTGTATTGGTGTAGCAAGAGTGGAAGCTTTTTTTTTATAAAATCAAAGTAAGCTCCAACCCGGTGTTAGACGATCTGACTTCTCCGTCTCTGCGCCGCGGACGGAGGCGACGAGACTTGCGGCTGAGAAGGAGGAGGAAGAAATACTTCTGTTCAGATTTCTGAACGGCCCAGAGTGCAGCCTTGGGGAGTGATTTACTCTTCTGTGGGGCCCATATGCAGTCCGCGCGGCCTGTGTTCTGTCCACCCGCTGAAGCTGCGTAGGTAGAGAGGGCCTGGACAGCAGCATCTCCCATTGCTCTTGTTGGGTAGTTGACGGAAAGAGAGGAGGGTGCTCCGGGCTAAAGTTGCACACCCTGATTACGGGGCGGAGTATTCCTACTTCTGAGAAAAATTTACATTCAGCGTCGTAGCGATTCGGATGCATTACGTGAAGACGCGTAGGCTGTGGGAAGGAGCCCGGATTGTATGAGCCGTAGGGTAGTTCGTTGTTCTCTGGAAAGGTCAGGGTAAGGCGAAGGTACGGTCTGTCTCAGAAGGCGATAATGCTGGATTATCTCCCTGGACGTGACAAGCGGGTCACTGTCCTCGTGCAGCTCCACAGCACGGGAGGTAAAAGTGCAGGCTTGTTGGGTGGGCGTATTTGTTGCCCTCCATTGAAGTGTGAGGCGGTGTCCAGATCAGCTGAATGGAACCGTTTGGGGAGTGGTTTTTTAGCACGCACAGTGCAGGTCAGGACACCCAACCCGACTCGTAATTCCAGTAGGCTTGCTGGGAATCGGTGACTACCCTCTGAACCCCTGGTTGAGTGAGAGCCAAGGTGATGGCTGCCTCTTCTGCTGCCGTCATTTGTTGGGTCCTAAGCGAGGTACACGCAAGGAGTTTGGCTCTGGAGGTAGCCACGATGATGGCGTGTTGGTGCCCTCGATGTTAGAAGAAGTCTGTGTAGATAACTCCATGAGCCCCACCGAGGGTGGTGTTTAGCGCTTGAGGCCGTGCTTTTCGTTGACTTTCGTCATGTGAGGGGTTCATATTTCTAAGCAAAGGGAGCATCTTTAGTTTTGGTCGCCGAGAGTCTGGGAGTACGTCAAGCGGAGTGACATTCTGGGCTGCCCAGCCAATCTAGCGAAGCATGCGGTTACCCACCGAAGTTCTGAGTCGGACCTTCTGGTTAGAAAGATGGCCTTCTATCAGCTCTTCCACCGTGTTGTGGAGCCCGTGCTAAGCAGCCTCAGTGTGGACGCACTCATGAGAAGAACTATGGCCTGCTCAACCGCCTTTCTAATCATTATATAAAGCATATCTATGTCTTTTGTCGAGAAGAAGACATGGGGTTGACGTAAGTGACTCTCGAGAGGACAAAATTTTCAATTAATCGAAAGGTACCGGATTCCTTTAGGCCTCGCTTCTTGGTGGCAAGTCGCCTGATCATGTGTATGATTTGATTAATACTGTTTTTGAGGCGATGCAAGGAGACGTCCCTCTTGGTGTTAGCCTCGAGATGTAGGCCCAGGATCTTGATGCTGGGGCTTGGAGTGATGGTCTGGCCATCAAGGAGTATTTTAATGTATTCCTTGATTTGGTGTGAGGGTGGACGACAAGGAGCTGTGATTTTTTACGTAAACACTGGAGGCCATAGGCGTTAGCACATTGGTGTACTAGAAATGAGATGGCATGCATTGGTGTGAGCTTCCTTTAATTTTTGTAACTCTTAGCACATGAGCAAGGTGCGCACAGGGCCGCTAGACGTGCATGAGTTGTCGCGCGACGCTTTCACGTGGCATTCAGCGAGAACGAAGTGGGTAAACCCGTAGATGTACTTGGTGAGTACACCACCTGTCTTCCCTGTCTTCGTGTGGGCTCGTAGCTAAATCGGTAAGATGACGGGCTCTCGCTTTGTTAGTATGTTAGTTCCCGGTTCGATTCCCGGCGGTGCCAGTAAATTCTTTTATTTGTTCGCTGGAGTTTTCTGGTGACACCAACGGTCGCGAAAGAACCCTTGGGGGGTAGAGGTAAAAAGCTTTGCTTTAAAAAATACCGGTGCGGTTCGGGTTCGCGTTCGAGTGGCATCGTTTTGTTCTGGTTCATTTCGGGTCTGGCTAAATGTCACCCTCACCCGGCTCGCAAAACGACGGCAACCGTTAGACCGGTTCGATAAGTTCTATTATTAAAAAGTAGGAGAAACAAATAAAATTGCGGCGTTTAACGAACCAAGGGGAATATGTAAATCTCGCGTAAAGGAATAGCGCCGACCACAGGATTTGGCTCCTTCGTCGTCGAGATGCCGCTGATGCCAACAATGCGGACACGCTATGATTTCTCTATACACTTAAGTAACACTCACAGACATGAAAAAAATTAGGAGTGGCTTAGCTCGGCTATGCCAGGATATACGTACCGTGAGCTAAGGTTGAGCTTGTCATTCTTAACTTTCCTGGTTGTGTAGGATTACCTTGATTATGATGCTTACTGCTGCTTTAATGACACACACACAAGGTGTGCGCATTATGTGACCCATGTATATTTATCAAGCGGCTCCGGCGAAGCATCAGCAATCGCCCCAGAGCTAAGCTGGTTCTACAGGCGCACGCCGGTGTTGCTGTGACGCACGAGCCATCGGTTCCACACCCGGCCACCCCTCGCATGATCTTCAAGTGGACCGGGTCGCCACGTGCGGAATGGAGGTCGGCGCAGACGCTGGGCGCGTGGGGTGTGTGAGAGACGCCGGGCACCGAGCAACGTCCTGTGCACACTGTGACGTCACTGCTCCTCGCGCATGCGCAGCACGGCTCCTCAGGAGTGACGCAAAACTGCTCAATCTCGGCCAGTGTAGGTCACGCTACAAAAATCTTCCGCACAAATACACATACATCTACACTGGCACACTCACGCAACCTTCAAATCGCGGAGCCACACAACGGCCCACGCCAACACGCTTGATGAGCTGAAATTGCGACACAGCAATTAAGAGTGACTGACGTTACATTGAGATATCAATGCGGAATGTGTAGGCTGCGTCCACACGACACGCAGCCTCAAAGCTTTGAAACCACGGGAATGTAGGAAAGAAACGGGACCTGACATGTGACCCACTAGGTGAGGACGTCGGGTACGCAACATGCAATTGATGCGCACAGGATCTGCACAGATGCCTTGTAGTCGACTATAATCAAGCCATGAGCGCGGGAGAAATTCGGGGTTATGAGGCATCGCAAAAAGGCTTGTTGCGGGCAAGAGTTAAAAAAAACCTGTTTAGATCGACTGTAACTTGATGAAGGCACAAAAATGTTTTTTTGCAAATAAACTAGGGACTTGTTATAGAGAATAAAAAATAAAAAAAAGATAAAAGCGCTGGCTTCAGCGCTTGTCGAGTGTTTTCCCCCTTTTGTTCCGTTATTTGTGGGCTGTGATGATGAATTTGTACCAACTAGCCCAGTTTTCTACACGTTAAAGATCTCCAGGGGGTTAAAATTAATCTGGGCCGTCCACTACGGCGCGCCTCATCACCTGCGTTTCGTCGGCACGTTAAACCCTACAATCAATCAATCAATCAATCAATCAATCAATCAATCAATCAATCAATCAATCAATCAATCAATCAATCAATCAATCAATCAATCAATCAATCAATCAATCAGTGGTTATCTAGAATAAATTATTTCTAGTAACTGGCTTCTTTATTTCGACCCGTTTTGCTACCTCAGTCACTCTATTGAGGATCTGATCACCAGCTCGTATTTTGAGGTAGCCATCACGGGTGTGTGCTTACGTGTACTTACTTAATTTTGCCTCCCACCTACCGTCATATTTTTCTCTATAATACGGGTTCGCGCGAAATATCGTGCTATGCAAATGTGAAAGAGGTAAAGTTGCGCATGAAGCAGGTATGAAAGGTGTTTGGGGAGGGAGGTTTTGACCACAACCACCCTCCACTACGCAACGAAAGCTGCAGCATACCGGCGATTTAGGCTACGCTGCTTAAATCTTGTCTCCGAAGAGGTAGCAACGAAAAAAAACACAGAAAATGACAGAAAAGGCAGCCGGGACGAGCACTGCATATGTATACGTTATCCGACCGGTCGGCTGTTTTAAGTGTTTCATCTTATGTAGCGCTACCTTTTCTTCGAAGACAAACTACAACCTCCCTGCCACCATTTTTTTCGGTGCTGCAGCGGTTATGATTATCTGTCTTGGTTTAAAAATGGGAACTTGATGTGTTCTCCGCCTGCCGAAAAACGCGAAATTATACCAGGCCTTACGGGGCTGGCTGCCTCCGCACGGATAACGCATCTGGTGACGTTCAAACGAAGCAAGCTATGAAGGAAAAAAAAAACTTAATTTACAAGTTTTGTGCTTGCGAGATGGATAAAAAACGAAGATGAGTTGCAAGGATTGTTTTCCCTAAAAAATACGCGAAGGGCTTTTGTTTACAATAATTGTGACAAAGTACATCAGTCAAAAATTACTGCTCTACGCCCTTAAGACAACTTTAAAACTTCACAAAAAAATTCTCTCTTTCCCTGTCTTGGCGTTCTTCTAACCCTCGCATTACGTGATTACGGCAATGTATCGGCTATTGGCAGGCTTTCTTTCAGTTGGAGGAATACATGTACTCGATAGTGACTTTAAAAAAAGGCCGCAAAAGCAAAGCACAAACGGAAGGCGCCGCTGCTGCAACGGGCAAATCACCCAGTGCGGCACCGGGCTGGCTATAACTGTAGCTTTCGCAGTGCTTCCAGACGCGAAGGAGAGAGTGAAAGCGCTTATCGGCAGCGCCGCAGAGTCTCTTTAAAAACACAACATAAAAACAATGACAGGGAGCGAGTATCGCGGGTCATGACATCTAGTATACTGCCCGTCAACGGAAATAACTTTAAATGAACTGATTACTCGGTCAAGCGAAATGCCTACATGCCGGGCCAATTAATTCAGTCCTCCCTAAGCAGTACCTATTAGCAATCTCCTGTCATCCGCAATAGCCAGTTCCCCCTCAGAATAATTTGCGGCTTCATAGGCAGCCGAAATATCTGGGTGGTCGACATTTTTTCTATTCAGCTATTCCCCTCGCAACACATTTGCCACGTCGCATCAAGCCAGTACTTTAATATTGCACAATGCGTGAACTACTACCGACACATTTTATGGATAGTTCTTCCATTATTGCTAGAAAGTCAAAATTAACACCAAATGCCATCCATTAGCTCACCTGATCAGAAAGAAGGTTTCAACGCTTAGGAAACCAGCGTATACCGTTGTGAGTGGGAGGCTTGATTTGAGTGCTAGTAGGTCCAGGTACGTGGCTACGAAATGCAGAAGTAATAAAACCAAATGTATGCACATGAGATGCTTTATTGACGACTAATCGCGGTTAAACGCTTCTACTTTTTGTTAGGTAGTGATTGGAAGGTCTCTGCTGTAGCTACGGCAACTGAATGGGCTTGGAGGCATCAGATGTGAGGGCCTTCTAAACAGACGTTGGCTCCGGAGATGAATGGTGTTAATACTGTACAAATTCATTTTCTACTGCATTAAACGGTTTAAAGCGGGGGTTGGATGCTTTTTATACCTGCCTAGGTGCCCCCGCTCCTCCACCCCCCCTACTCTCGTCAGTCAGAGGAAAGCAATATTTCCCTTTCACTGATGAAAAATTTTAAAAAGTCATGCTGAGATTGGCTGACATGGAAGTAATCGGACTCATTTATTTCAAACAACGAGATCAAAGGCATCGGTTGCCGTATACAGCAACAGTTTTACTGAGAGGCGACACAAGTATACATGTGCGAAACATTCACACGAACGCGAGCTCGAACGCTCTGCGAGCATCAGCCTCGATAAAAAGCGGCACACTTTATATACCACCTCTCAGTCACGAAGGTTTCCTACACGCGTTTTAGTTCGGCTTACGCATGGTGATGTTGTTTAGGCTTTTAACTAGGCCACTCATTTCCACCTAGAGAACTTAGAGGGATGGCCCTGCCAGCGGGTGCATAAAGACGAAAGGAAAGGCCGGAAAGTGCAGAAGCTGTAGACGCCAGTTTGTTATGTTGTCCGGTGAGTTGGCTTCTGGGGGTAAAATCGATTTTAGAAGGGAGGAAGGAGATTGGAGGAGATACGCGCGTGACCTTGTAGTTTCTTTGTAAGGCAGTAGAGCCGTTTAGGGAAGCTGGTACAGAGTACATCTTTGCTCGCCTGTTGTGAAAGGAGTGGTAGGGGTCAAAGTCTCAGGATTTCGTCTACCGTTATCGACCGATTGTCCAATTGGATCAACTCGTTGGCAGGCACACTTTTCACGGGCGAATTTTAGAGGCTACAAAAGTTACATTTTCAGCTGTCTCTGTAGAAAAATAGCTTTGCACAGACGCTGCTCGCCCTCCCAATGAAGCAGTAGTAGAATTTCGCGGTGTTTGTTCGCAACCGCAGTTCACACAGTGCAGTCCCCTGAGACCCAGACAGCTGTCACGGAGGCCGGCAATTCAAGATGATCAAGGACGTAGGCTTGTATTAAAAGTCTGTTGTATTCTTTTGTTTTGGGGTGTTCGCTTGAGCAAAAGAACGGAGCGTCCTCGCGCCGTTTGTCCTCGATTGCGCAGCAAGATGGGTCGTTCACTACCATGGCCTGTCTGGGCACTTGCATCGCCGAATTTGTTTCATTTACTTGGGCAGTGACTGAAAAGCCACTAGCAACATCATTCATTATCAACCTCATAATAAATATATAATCTCAGATCAATCCCATTCCCATCGATACTGGCCTTGTGGAATGTCTCTCGAATCTCTCTCACCAGTTGGTGGAAAAAAAACATGGTGCACGGTTACTCCCAGACTTTGTTGGCCGCCTGTAAAATCCGAAAATATAGAAAACGTTTGGGAGGGCGGCTGATATAATGTATTGAAGCTCCAAGAATGGCTACAAGCTCAGTAGCTTTCGTGCTCGTGGCACGGGTAACACAAAGTCAAATTATAGTGAAATCTACTGACACGACAACCTCATCTGCGAACTGGATTACATCACTGAACCACCCGTGTATATACGTTTTCGGTCTTCTTGCCCTTTCCTAAATAATAGCATCGCAAGCTGCTTCCGGGCCCGGGCCGGTGATGACAAGTCTGATTTTCCCAATTGTAGCTGGACTGCACAGACCAATATACTGGTTTGCTTAACGGCCTAAAACAGATAGCATGGAGGTCCACGTGCACCTAGATAGTATTTCAGCCTTGGACCATGCGATAATGGCGAAAATGATACTGAACAAGAGTGCAAAGCTGGGCGAGTCGGTAAGGATCCACGATTAAAACAGCGCAAGGGACAGGACACCAGTGAAAACTGACAAAGACGGGCGCTGTCCCTGTTCGATTTTACTCGTGTCCTCCCCATTGCGCTGTTTTAATCAGAAAATTATCATCGTGGTCGCTTTAAAGAACGTGTGCAAGATAGTGTGATGGTAGCTTTGCAAACAACGTGATATGCCAGCATCTGAGTAGCGACGTAACTTGCTCTCTGGTAGACATAAGCAATGCTATTAATTGCCGCTGTGGGTGATTCAGCGGGTTATTTCCATTACCTGAGCGTGATTGGAGCGTGCGTTATAAATCACCACCCCTCGTCAGCCCCAAATGACTATCGCAATAAACAAGAAACGATTACAGCAGCAGCCATAAGGAAAAGCCTGCCTGAAGCTGGGATCGAGCGAAGCGACAACTGGATTGTTAAACGGTGGAGGCACGCCCAATACGCTCGCCGACAATAGTACTACGGCGGAGCAGCTGGAAAGGATAGGTTAATTCATTAAGCACCACGCCTCCGCAGTGAACTTAGCTCTCACGACATAGGTGTCCGCGCCGACGAGTGATTCTTTTCGCGTGGAACGGCTTAAAGGTACGTACTGGTGTTTGCCGCTCGCAGGTCTGGGTGTGGGACGTACTTTTTTTAGAGGAAACATCGTGTTTTCATCTCTCACGCTGATCATGACATTTAATTAGGTAATGGATTAATTGATAAGCGAAACGTCACCAGCCTGCTGGAGTTATCAGCAGCCCCTTTTTTTTTGCATAAAGCCAACGGCCCCAAATAAGGTATCCATAAAATGGAGTAATAACAAAAGCCATAAGGAAGTATAGTTCTTTTTTGGGAGACCAACATTTTGGGGCGTGACTGGTGGTATTTGAAGCTAGGCAATCAGGTCGTAAACCGAAAAGGAGACACCATTGCACCGCTTTCAACAAGTATTATTCTCGACTGGTCCTATCAAACGACAGTTTAGTACGGCCACAAAAAAAATAACTGGTCAAAAGTTGCCATCTGGTATGAAAGCCCGTCCGGGCACTAAAGCCAGGCTTATTGGAAAATGTGCTGCGCTCTCCGCGGTTTCTGCAGTTATAAAAACTAAAACTGTTGCTGCTGCTTTTTCCCTGAGCCGTTATAGAGTGGCGAATGCGTCAGTATAATTCCAGCACGCCGCATCGACGACGAAGTAAAGCTATCGCGGCCTCCAACTTGTTACCTAAACGTTGATGTCAGCCACTTTTTCTCGTCATGCAGGTGCCTTGCCACTGAAACTATTCCGTGGGTGCCTTACCAAGGGTTGCGTGGTATGTTCTTTTCTCAGTGTGTTTTTCGAGAGATTAATTACGAACGATACTCTTAAGAATGAACTGATTTTCCCGCAGTCATACATATCTACCCGAAAGGGCGAGTGATCCCTGTTTGAAGCTCCCACTTGTCGCAAGAATTTTGTTTTGATTCCTTTTTACTACCAACGATGAATGATTCAAACCACCCTTCTGCTTTGATGATGTTATCTCTGACGCCAATAACTTTATTAATTTCATCGAGAAATTTATTTTGTATAATGACTACCCCGCTATGTAATGCCTCATGCTTACAGAGTATGATAACTAAAAATAAAGATATAGCATTGGGACGCTTCAACACAAGTTACACAGACTCCTGCACACCAAAGCAAACACTCCTCGAAACACTAACACATCTGCAAGGTTGTATAAGGCGGCATGTGTCAAAATTAGGTGTTTGATGTTAAATGATAAGCCTAATACATTCCTTTACGATAATCTCTGGAAAACTTCGTAACACTGTGCAAAGCCTAGAGTCCTTTTGGCATCCAATCCCTAGTTAATGCCGCCAATGGGCATTGGCGCAATCACACATCTCTAAGCAGATGATTGCTCAGGGGAAACAGAGAACTTACGCGCATGAGCTACTTGGCATTTCGTAGTGTCATGCTATCAGTGTTGGGGCTGCCAGCGGAGTACAGCTATTCAACAGGATCGTGACGTGACGGCTCAGTGCCCGTTTTAAAGCAAAGCTTTTTACCTCTACCCCCCAAGGGTTCTTTCGCGACCGTTGGTGTCACCAGAAAACTCCAGCGAACAAATAAAAACATTTAGTGGCACCGCCGGGAATCGAACCTGGAACTAACAGACTAACAAAGCGAGAGCCCGTCGTCTTACCGATTTAGCTACGAGCCCACACGAAGAGACGGAAGACAGGTGGTGTACTCACTAAGTACATCTACGGGTTTACCCCCTTCGTTCTCGCTGAATGCCACGTGAAAGCGTCACGCGACCACTCATGCCCGTCTAGCGGCCCTGTGCGCACCTTGCTCATGTGCTAAGAGTTACAAAAATGAAAGGAAGCTCACACCAATGCATGACATCTCATTTCCAGTACGCCAATGTGCTAAAGCCTGTGGCCTCCAGTGTTTACGTAAAAAATCACAGCTCCTTGTCGTCCGCCCTCACGCCAAATCAAGGAATACATTCAAATACTCCTTGATGGCCAGACCATCACTCCAAGCCCCAGCATCAAGATCCTGGGACTACATCTCGAGGCTAACACCAAGAGGGACGTCTCCTGGCATCGCCTCAAAAACAGCATTAATCAAATCATACACATGATCAGGCGACTTGCCACCAAGAAGCGAGGCCTAAAAGAATCCGGTACCTTTCGATTAATTGAAAATTTTGTCCTCTCGAGAGTCACTTACGTCAACCCCATTTCTTCTTCTCGACAAGGAAGACATAGAGATGCCTTATATAATGATTAGAAAGGCGGTCGAGCAGGCCATTGGACTTCTCATTAGTGCGTCCACACAGAGGCTGCTTAGCACGGGACTCCACAACACGGTGGAAGAGCTGATAGAAGGCCATCTTTCAAACCAGAAGGTCCGACTCAGAACTGCGGTGGGTAACCGCATGCTTCACCAGATTGGCTGGGCAGCCCAGAATGTCACTCCGCTTGACGTACTCCCGGACTCTTGCCGACTAAAATTAAAAATGCTCCCTTTGCTTAGGAATATGAACCCCTCACATGACGAGGGTCACCGAAAAGCACGGGCTCAAGCGCTAAACACCGCCCTCGGTGGGGATCACGCAGTTGTTTACACAGACGCCTGCAAATATCTAGGGTAGCAATACGCCATCATCGTGGCTACCTCCAGAACCAACCTCCTTGCGTGTACCTCGCTAAGGACCCAAGAAATGACGGCAGCAGAAGAGGCAGCCATCACTTTAGCTCTCACTCAACCAGGGGTTCGGAGGGTAGTCACCGATTTCCAGCAAGCCTACTGGAATTACCAGTCGGGTTGGGTGTCCTGACCTGCACTGCGCGTGCTAAAAAACCCCTCCCCAAATGGTTACATTCAGCTCATCTGGACACCCCCTCACGCTTCAATGTAGGGCAACAAATACGCCCACGCAACAATCCTGCGCTTTTACCTCTCGTGCTATGGAGCTGCACGAGGACAGTCTCCCGCTTGTCACGTTCAGGGAGATAACCCAGCATTATCGCCTTCTGAGACAGACCGTACCTTAGCCTTACCGTGACCTTTCCAAAGAACAACAAACTACCCTACGACTCATACAATCGGGGCTCCTTCCCACAGCCTACGGGTCTTCACTTAATGCATCCGAATCGCTACGACGCTGAATGTAATTTTTTCTCAGAAGTAGGAACACTCCGCCCCGTAATCGGGGCGTGCGACTTTAGCCCTAAGCACCCTCCTCTCTTTCTGTCAACTACCCAACAAGAGCAATGGGAGATGCTGCTGTCCAGCCCCTCTCTACCTACCCAACTTCAGCGGGTGGACATAACACAGGCCGCGCGGAGTGCATATGGGCCCCACAGAATAAGGAATCACTCCCCAGGGCTGCACTCTGGGCCGTTCAGAAATTTGAACAGAAGTATTTCTTCCTCCTCAACCTCCTTCTGTGCCGCAAATCTCGTCGCCTCCCTCCGCGGCGCAGAGACGTTGAAGTCAGATCGTCTAACACCGGGTTGGAGCATACTTTAATTTTATAAAAAAAGTTTCCACTCTTGTGCTACACCAATACAATTCAACCAAAAAGCGTTCATGCATCGTGAATTGATTTCACCTTACCAATAATATCTCTTTGAAGTAATAAATGGTGTGGTTAAGTGCATTTTCTCTCTGCTTTTACTATTTGTGGAGCGATGTGAGTAAATTAAAGTGACGTCGCATGGGTAATCGTTATGGGTGCCGTTTACAGCTTTGTTTTCCAACCACATTCACGGGGTGGATTGGCGGGATTTTTTTAATACACCTGTCATCTTTTTGCAAGCATTTTATTCCGAGCTCCTATTAACCATTTTGGGGCTACCCGAGGATTATTAGTATATATTTTACTTCCCAGCTCTCCCGTCATTGGAAACTTTGACGTTCTGCTTCAACAAAAAATGCCACAGCTGTCCATCAAGGAACTTGTGTTCCCTCGTTCTCGAGCAGCATCCATTACCCTCTAGGCCACAGACTTACCCTTCGAGAATTCGCTATATTTATTTCTCTAACTCGCGAAATATACTCTTGGGGTCACAGAGCGCAAGAATAATTGCATACCTATACTGTGCGGGTCAATTAAAAAATAGTTGTGGATGGCGAGGATCCAAGCGGCGCTGAAAAAACGCATTCCTTCAATGCAGCGCAGTTTCCCATTCCTTTCTTTGAAGTTCGACGAAAATAAACGCTGGCTGTTGCTCACAGCTGAAAAGGCCAGCAGCAGCTGGAGCAAGATCCCTGCGAAAATAGAGCGGGTAATCTTGAATATGTGCGATCACTGTAGCTTGATTAGCATTCCCACACCATTGGTAACACAACATATCGCAAAGTGAACCGCCATTCTCAAAACAAAAATTGGGAGCTATTCGAGTACGGGAAAAGAGAAGACCAGCGTACCTGTATAAATTACACATCACATTATGGAATATACACTCGTAGACATATGGAACGCGAACACCAAAGTATGAACCGGAACAGACGAATAGCGCGATTTGTTTCAATGCAAGTCAAATTGATGCGTGGCTTAATTAAAAAGACAACGTTTGGAAATGTGGCTTTCCATTTGCACCAATAGCGAGTTCGATGTGAAGCTCCACGAACAGTATTTTTCAATCTTGCGCGTTCTCGTTCGTATTTTTGTGTTCGCAGTTCATTTGTCCATGGATCTCTACGTATTTATTCTCCTCATTGTGGAATGCTAGTGACCATGACTTCGTGATTACTTAATGAAACTCGGAAGGACAAGAATTTCACACTACAGTTGAACCCCGATAATACGACTTTCAAGGGACAGCGCGAAAGCGTTTAATGACTGGGGGGTCGTATGACCAGGGTGCGGGTAAATGCCGGCCTTGTAGGCGGTTTTACGCGACAGGTGGGCTAAGAACGTATTGAAACTACTATATTATCGCGTTCTCGCGTAATTTGCGACCCTTTAGCTAAAATCCCGCATTAAAAAAGAACCACCTATTTTATGCCCCCCTCCTCTCCACGGCGCACACGTTAGCCCGCCAATCCCGCACCTCGCGTCCGCGAGATAAAGACCGACGTCGTCGAGCAAATTTAAAGGGGAAGAGGCGGGTGGGAAACTGCCAAGGCCAAGCGAAAAGAACGATAGAATGAGACGTCCATGGAAAGAAAGCGGCAAGGAAAGGAGCTGTGTGGCGACGCCGCTTTGAAAGACACTGATAAGAAGCGAGCAGTGAGAGGGCGAGAGCGAGAATCATACAGGAAGAAACTTGGATCGAGCGCGTGAGGAAAGCGAATGTTCGGTCATCACAGTGGGGTCCGTCGTACATGGTTTCGCGTTCGTCGGCGGCTCCATGGGAGCTTCAAATTCAGTCCGCCAGCCACCTGGACGTTGACTTAATGCGGTTGGCGCGTTGGCGTGCGGCTGCCGGCGGTGGCCGTAGAAGGTAAACTCCCGCTCTAGAGTACCCGCCTGCTGGCTTGCGTCTATTCATCGATTAATCTGATCAGCCCGCCGACCTTTGAACATCAAGCAGCCTCAAACGGGGATTAAGAATCAAGAAAGGTCAAGACGAGGCGGCGAAGTTGTGTAAAAGATGGGAAAAACGCCGGTTTAACCCGGCCAGAGCCCGTCGTATGAAGCGGACCGTGTGCACCCGAGTGTCATATCATCGGTGTTTCTAATGCATTGTTTCTATGGGCAGTTTGCCGGGACCACGGTAATCCGTCGTAAGAAACGGGTCCTCGTAAGTCCGGGGGACGTATCATCGGGGTCCCATTGTATCAGGCAAGCATGGTACTGTTGGTTTCCCTCCCTTGGAAACCCAAGCGTTGACAACAGCTGGGAGTCTGTATCGTTTACAACTTTACGAGTTGTGCGAAGTAATTGAAAGTCGGGGTATGCATAGAGATGTCGTGAAGGTACATAGTCATTTTATTGTTTCCTTTTTTAAAACGAGAGTTATAGCCGTTTTCACCAGCGCTATTCTTCCCGTAGCTACGCATCTATTGATAGCAAACGATGTGAGTTCTGTAGCGGTGTAGCAGCACCGCGAACTTACTACTCATAACAAATTATATATATATATATATATATATATATATATATATATATATATATATATATATATGTGTGTGTGTGTGTGTGTGTGTTAGAGTGTACACATACAAAAGCAAAAGTTAACACTAAAGCCAGCCAACGAACGATAGGGGAAGTTGTTTCTCTTCTCTTTACGTGGAGGTACAAATTAAAAGCTGGTCGGGTAGAAAGCAAACGACAAATATTTGCGCTCGAGGTAGGATTCGGGATTCGACATAAGAAGATTTGGATAATGCGTAATACACCCTAACCATTCAATTGCAGAAATTCATACATTTCTCTCCCTGTTCTTGCGACTTGCTTGCCCATAAGTGTTTTCTGCGTTCAGGTGCGACAATCAGCAGCCGGTCGACAGTTTCGAAGTGAGTAGAACCTCCATTTTGCCCCGTGTCTGTGTCACAAGTGTGTCCTAGACGTCGCGGGGAACTTTTGGGCATCCGCCACACCCCTATCCTGAACCCAATGTTAAATATAGTGTCACTAGTAGTACTACTACTACGTCGCTTCACGAGCAGTCCACTGGACATGGACACTCGTATGCTACCTGAGGCCCAAACAAAGGCATAACCGAGCCCCTTCCTCTGCATTGTATCATTGTCACCATCATAACCATCATCATTACTATCGTCATCATCATGCCTTGCCTGCTCCTGTCGACTACATATTGCCGCGAACCATGCATTGGGTTTGTTTATTTGTGTTTTGCTTTTACCGCCCGGCAGCGCCCGTCTGTGTTATCTCCGTGCCAAGGGAAGCGCATGTTCCATTCTTTCTTTCTGTGCCGCATGTGTTATCTGTTGTGATAGGGAAAGCATTCCGATCTAACGTGAACATCCCGGAATAATCTTCTTGCATCTACAATGTTCTCGATGCGAATCGACGGTTCCAGAACCACGCGCGCCGAAAGATAAAAAGCCTGCAGAGCAGACGCCGGGGCATTCGATTCTGCGACGCTCGCTGACGCAAGTCACTTTGTTGACCGCTGTTTCGCCGCCTCTGTATTCTTTTGAGTTGTTAGGGGAGCACAAGTTCGCTCCAATAAACTTGTTTCTACTGCAAGACAACTGCGTCGTCCTTGGCTTCGTGACATCTGGTGGAGGTGCGGGATACGCACCCTTCATGCCCACTACAACCTCGGGAAGCCGCCAAGACAGTCCAACAAGAGCCAGCCTCCGCCTGCAAGATTTACCACCCGAGTTCGGTTTGATGCCAGAAGGGCCCAAGAGAAGGAACGCTGCAACCAACACCATGGTACAAGAAACAACGTCGCCAATCATGCTGAGATAGCCCCGGGAACCGCCATCGTTCCGGGGAGCCCCCGCTGAAGACCCAGAGGAATGGTTGGAGAATCTGGAGCGCGTGCGGATCTTCAACCGGTGGGACGATGAAGAAACCTTCCGGCATGTTTTCTTTTACTTGGAGGATGCTGCTCGAACTTGGTTTGAAAACCACGAGAGCGCCTTGACCGACTGGACGCAGTTCAAAAGCGAGTTCCTTAAGACCTTCACGACCGTGGTGAGAAAAGAACGAGCTGCGATTTTACTGGAAACTCGAACGCAACACCCGAACGAAGGAGTCGTAATCTTCGTCGAGGAAATGAAGCGACTTTTCCGCCGTGCGGACCCAGGAATGACGGAGGAAAAGAAACTACGGTTTCTGATGCGAGGTGTGAAGCAAGAGCTCTTCGCGTGCCTTGTTCGCAACCCCCCCCAAGACCGTGTCCGAATTCGCGTCTGAGGCCACCGCGATGGAGAAGACGCTCGAAATCCGAACGAGGCAGTACGACCGCCCAATCAATGCGCTGGTTTCGGAGACGATTGGTGCCAGCGCTATTAACTCCGACTCACTACGCGACACTATCCGCGCAGTGGTAAGGGAGGAGCTGCGGAAACTTTTCCCGATGACGACACCACAACCTCAAGTCACTTCACTGACCGACGTGGTCCGGGAAGAAGTACAGCAGGCTTTGGGACCTTCTGTGCCGTCCGAAGCACCCCGCGAGCCCGAGGCTATGACCTACTCTGCGGCTGTTCGTCGACCCCGCCCTGCTCCCACACGCCGTCAAGAGGCCCCGCCGTACCGCCGCCCACTGTCACCCGCCCGACCCCCGGTAGCCCGAAACCAGACACCGAGGAAGACGGACGTATGGCGAACTCCCGATAATCGTCCTCTGTGCTACCACTGCGGAGAGGCCGACCACATCTACCGTCGCTGCCCATACAAGAGACTCGGACTGCGTGGTTTCTCCGTCGACGCACCTCGCCCTCTCCCTGGCCAACGACCACGTGAGATCGACGAGTATCTATCTGAAACCAGCCGTGGCCCATCCCGTTTCAACCGCTCGCCATCGCCCTAACCGTACCAATCGCCGAACCGCCGTAGCAATGCTGACTTCGCCCGTGGGAGGTCCCCCAGCCCACGCGAGGGAAACTAAAAGCAGCAACTTCTGGAGGTAAAGTTGCACGATCGCGGAAAAATGAAAACCCTCCAACGACGCAACGACTCGCGGAAGACAGTGACTCACAACATGCCCTCATCCCGACGACCCGACCCAGACCTGACGAGACTCCCGTACACGACGACAGCTATACGCCAAGACGCGCACCCGACCGGACCGAGACGTCCGCTGAGAAGACGATGACAACGACGACGCACAGTGCCCGACCGTCAACACGCACAAGCCGAGATGTGACGCCCCGACGCACCCGGAACTCGAGGAAGGCGGCATCCGACGTCAAGGTGTCCATCGACGGCTTTGATGTAGTCGCCCTCGTAGACATGAGAGCCGACTACTCCGTAATGAGCGGACCATTTGCGTCTAAGATGAAGAAGGTTATGACCAGATGGGATGTTCCGCACATACGCACAGCAGGAGGCCACCTCGTGACGTCAAGTGGAACGTGCACATCGCGCGTCACCATAGACGGCACGACGTACCCTGCGGTGTTCGTCGTTTTGCCCAACTGCTCCCGCGACGTAATTCTCGGAATGGACTTTTTGACGGACAACGGCGCAATAATCGATCTGCAGACAAAGTCGATAACTTTTTCCTCCGACCACTCTATGACGCCGGAATCGAACCCCGAACACCGTGCAGCTGTAAGGATCGCCGATGATCACGCCACCCTGCCACCCCGCGCAAGCTTGATGATCACCGTCTACTGTGAAGGTGCTGCTCCCGACGTCGACGCTATCGTGGAGAGTGACCGAAGGGTGCTTCTTGACCGCGGTGTGTCTGTCGCAAGAGGCATTGCGCGGTTTAAGCAGCGCAAATCCCACGTTTTGGTCACCAATTTCACCGAGGAGTATCAGCATTTAAACAAGGGCGCTGCAATTGCGTTCGTCGAAGAAACGCAACAAGCAAGTGACGTGATAGCAGTCGCCGACTTTGAACGCGCACCCGACGATACCTTCAAGCTTCCGCACCCCTTCGACGTGAATCCGGCGCTACCGCAAGAAGAAAGGAACAAGTTATTGGCTTTGCTGCGTCGCTACAGCGAGTGTTTTTCGTCGAACTCAAAGTTACGTCAAACACCTCTGGCGAAGCACCGGATAATAACCGAGGATGGAGCCCGACCTACCCGACAGTCACCGTACCGCGTCTCTTCCCACGAGCGCGAAGCCATCCGGACTCAAGTCGACGACATGCTCAACGACGACATTATACAGCCATCGAAAAGTCCGTGGGCTGCGCCGGTCGTACTCGTGAAGAAAAAAGACGGCACACTGAGGTTCTGCGTTGACTACCGGCGATTGAACAAGATCACCAAAAAGGACGTGAACCCCCTGCCACGAATCGACGACGCCCTCGACCACCTCTGCCATGCGAGGTACTTCTTATCGATGGACCTGAAGACCGGCTACTGGCAAATTGAAGTGGACGAGAGAGATCGAGAGAAGACTGCATTCATAACCCCGGATGGCCTATACGAGTTCAAGGTAATGCCGTTTGGGCTATGCACGGCACCAGCAACGTTCCAAAGAGTCATGGACACTGTGCTAGCTGGCCTGAAGTGGCACACCTGCCTCGTATACCTCGACGACGTTGTGGTATTCTCTCGGACTTTCGACGAACACCTCGCAAGGTTGCAATCTGTACTCGAGGCCATCCGTACGTCGGGGTTAACGCTGAAGCCTGAAAAGTGCCGTTTCGCGTACGAGGAACTGAAGTTTTTGGGCCATGTCGTCAACGCCGCGGGAGTCCTGCCTGACCCGGCGAAAACTTCAGCCATAGCGAACTTCCCAAGGCCGAAAGATAAGAAGGGCGTGCGCAGATTTCTTGGACTGTGCGCATACTACCGGCGCTTCGTCGCAAACTTCGCACGCATTGCAGAGCCGCTCACGCGCTTGACGAAAGATAGCACCGCTTTCAGCTGGGAAGATGACCAAGAAAAGGCATTCTGCGAGTTGCAAAAACACCTGCAAAGCCCGCCCGTGCTCGCTCATTTCGACGAAAACGCCGAAACGGAAATACACACGGACGCCAGTGATACAGGCTTGGGTGCCGTCCTTGTCCAAAAACAAAGCGGGTGCGAAAACGTAATCGCCTATGCCAGCCGTGGTCTGTCGAAGGAGGAGAAAAACTACTCTGCCTCCGAAAAAGAGTGCCTTGCTATTATATGGGCCATTTCAAAATTTCGCCCATACGTGTATGGCAGACCGTTCAAGGTTGTAACAGACCACCATGCGCTGTGTTGGCTCGCCAATTTGAAGGACCCCTCTGGCCGTCTTGAGCGGTGGAGTTTGCGCCTGCAAGAGTTCGATGTTACAATCGTCTACAAATCCGGCAGGAAACACTCCGACGCCGACTGCCTGTCCCGCGCCCCTGTCGACCCACCACCACAAGACTCCGATGAAGACAGTGCGTTCTTCGGGGTTGTTACGGAGAGCTACCTAGCCGCCCAGCAGCGTGCCGACCCCGACTTGCTAGTAATGATCGACTACCTCGAAGGACGAAACGTCGCCGTGCCTAGAGCGTTCAAGCGTAACTTACCAGCATTCAGCCTCAAAAACTCCGTCCCCGTGAAGAAGAATTTCAGCCCCGGAACAAGAACGAATTATCTACTTGTCATCCCTGCAGACCTTCGTGACGAAATTTTGGAAGCGTCCCACGACGACCCGTCTTCCGGACAACTCGGTACAGCTCGCACTATTGCAAAAATTAAGGCGAAGTACTTCTGGCCCCGCCTTACATCCGACGTCACCCACTACGTTTGGAGTTGCCGGGACTGCCAGCGACGAAAAACGCCGCCGACAAGACCCGCCGGACTTCTACAACCGATCACCGTCCCGTTGAGGCCCTTTCAACAGATTGGAATGGACCTTCTAGGCCCGTTCCCAACGTCACGATCGGAGAACAAGTGGATTGTCGTAGCGACAGACTACATGACGCGCTACGCATAGACCGCCGCTCTTCCGCGGGGGACTGCACAAGACGTCGCCAAGTTCTTTATAAACCAAGTTGTGCTGCGACATGCATGGAGCCCCTGAAGTCCTAATCACGGACCGCGGAACGGCCTTTACCGCGGAACTGATGCAAGGAATCTTACGCTACAGCAACACGGATCACAGAAGAACGACGGCGTACCACCCCCAAACGAACGGACTAACAGAACGTCTGAACAAGACAATTGCGGATATGCTGTCCATGTACGTCGACGTTGAACATAAGACTTGGGACGAAGTCCTCCCGTATGTCACGTTTGCGTACAATACAGCGACGCAGGAAACTACGCAGATGACACCGTTCGAGCTTGTCTACGGAAGACGACCGACTACGATGCTCGACGCCATGCTTCCGCATGTAGAAGACAACGACCTCAACGCCGACGTCCAAGGATACCTTCAACGTGCGGAGGAGGCCCGCCAGCTCGCTCGAGTTCGTAAAGGCACCAGCAGCTGGTGGATGCCGGCCGCTACAACCTCCGACGCCGAGACGCCGAGTACCAACCAGGGGATCGTGTGTGGGTTTGGACTCCCATCCGACGACGCGGACTGAGCGAGAAACTTCTGCGACGGTATTTCGGACCCTACCAGATTCTGCGACGTGTTGGCCAACTTACCTACGAAGTGATCCCCGATGGTGACTGCGGCACATCACGACGACGTACGCGGTCCGAAGTCGTCCACGTGGTTCGCTTAAAACCTTTCTACGAACGATGACGAACTTTTATTTTCATTTTCGGACTGTCGCTTATGTTAGCATCGGGTCGATGCACTCTTAGAGGAGGGTAATGCCGCGAACCCGTGGCCGCGAACCATGCATTGGGTTTGTTTATTTGTGTTTTGCTTTTACCGCCCGGCAGCGCCCGTCTGTGTTATCTCCGTGCCAAGGGAAGCGCATGTTCCATTCTTTCTTTCTGTGCCGCATGTGTTATCTGTTCTGATAGGGAGAGCATACCGATCTAACGTGAACATCCCGGAATAATCTTCTTGCATCTACAATGTTCTCGATGCGAATCGACGGTTCCAGAACCACGCGCGCCGAAAGATAAAAAGCCTGCAGAGCAGACGCCGGGGCATTCGATTCTGCGACGCTCGCTGACGCAAGTCACTTTGTTGACCGCTGTTTCGCCGCCTCTGTATTCTTTTGAGTTGTTAGGGGAGCACAAGTTCGCTCCAATAAACTTGTTTCTCTTGCAAGACAACTGCGTCGTCCTTGGCTTCGTGACAATATAAACTACATAACCCACAATAACTGGGATGAGGCGCTCGTCGCATGAACAAAGTAAAGAAAGGCAACAGCTAAGAACGCCAATGTGGACATTGGAGCATGCACTTGCCCTTTTGGAGCGCAAATATGAGTCTCGGAATGATATCAGAGAAAGAGAATAGAGAAAATTCTGGTGCCCTGTGAGATTCAAACCCGCAATTTTTGTATAATGCGTTTGATGCTCCGATATACGTATAAGAATAACCAATCTACTTATAGATATATCACTATAGATACGTGTAATGAACCGGTGCATGAGCGGGCGTGCGCGCTCGCGTTAGCGAGTGTTTTAAGACGGGCACAGAAGTCGTCTTGCTTTGGACGTGTTTTTCTCTACTTGCATAGATAGGATCTAAAGTTCCATCGATCCTCTTTAGCGTGTTGGACGTTGCCTGGATGATTAGTGACTCAAGGTTTCGACTCGCTGATACGTTCTTTTAAGGCAAAGCCTTTTACCTCTACCCCCCAAGGGTTCTTTCGCGACCGTTGGTGTCAGCAGAAAACTCTCGCGAACAAATAAAAGAATTTAATGGCACCGCCAGGAATCGAACCTGGCACAGATAAACTAACACAGCGGCGAGAGCCCGTTGTCTTACCGATTTAGCTACGAGCCACTTGGAAACGGTTAAGACAGGGGGTGCACTCACCAAGCACATCTACGGATTTACCCCCTTGCATTGTAGCTGAATGCCACGTGATAGCGTCAGGCGAGCTCTCACGCCCCTGTGCGGTCCGCCCACGGCACGTCTAGCAGCCCTGTGCGCGCCTTGCGTATGTGCTAAGAGTTACAAAAATTAAAGGAAGCTCCCACCAACGCCTAGCATCTGACTTCTAGTACGCCAATGTGCTAAAGCCTGTGGCTTCCAATGTTCATGTAAAAAATCACAGCTCCTTGTCGTCCGCCCTCCCGCGAAACGACACATCCAGGAACACAATCAAATACTCTTTGATGACCAGGCCATCACTCCGAGCCCTTGCATCAAGATCCTGGGCCTACATTTCCAGGCCCTGGGCCTACATTTCTAAGAGGCACGTATCCTTGCAGCGCCTCAAACGCATAATCAATCAAATCATACACATGAACAGGCGAGTTGCCATCAAGAAGCGAGGGCTCAGGGAATCCTATACCGTTCGATTATTTGAAGCTTTTACCCTCTCGAGAATCCCTTACGTCAACCCCCTGTCTTCTTCTCAGCAAGCAGGACATAAAGATGCTGTAAATGATTAGAAAGGCGGCTGAGCAGGCCATTGGTCTTCCCCTGAGTTCATCCACAGAGAGGCTAGTTAGCACGGGGCTTCACAACACGGTGGAAGAGCTGATAGAAGGCCATCTTTCTAACCAGAAGCTACGATTTAGCAGAACTGCGGCGAGTCGCCACATCCTTCATCCGATTGTCTGGGCAGCACAGAGTGTCACTCCGCTTGATGTACTCCTGGACTCTTGGCGACAAGAAGTAAATATGCTCCCTTAGCTTAGTAATATGAACCCCTCACACGACGAGGGTCGCCGGAAAGCACGGAATCAAGCGCTTTGCACCACCCTCGGTGGGGATCATGCAGTTATTTACACAGACGCCTCCCAACATCAACGGGGGCAATACGCCATCATCGTGGCTGCATCCAGAACCAACCTCCTTGCGTGTACCTCACTCAAAACCAAAGACATGACGGCCGCAGAAAGAGGCAGCCATCGCCTTGGCTCTCCTCAAACAGTGGTTCGGAAGGTAGTCACCGATTCCTAAGAAGCCTACCGGAATTACAAATCGGGTTGGGTGTCCCGACTTGCACTGCATGTGGTAAAAAACCACTCCCAAACCCTTCCACTCAGGCATCTGGATACCCGCTCACGCTACCATGGAGGGCAAAGTATCCGCCCACCAACAAGCCTGCGCTTTTACCCCCCGTAATACAGAGCTGCACGAAGACAGTCATCCGCTTGTCACGTTCAGGGACATAACCCAGCATTATCGCCTTCAGAGACAGAACATACCTACGTCTTACCCTAACCATTCTAGAGAACAACAAACTACCCCACGGCTCAAAATTCGGCTCCTTCCCGCACCTGACACGTCTTCAATTATAGCACCCGAATTGCTACGACGCAGAATGTAAATTTTGCTCAGAAGTAGGAGCAGTCCTCCACATAATCCGGGTGTGCTACTTTAGCCTTGAGCACCCTCCTCTCTTTCCATCAACTACCCAACAAGAGCAATTGTAGATGCTGCTGTCCAGCCCCTCTCTGCCTACCCAGCTTCAACTGGTGCACAGAGCACAGGCGGCGCGGACTGCATATGAGCTCCAGTGAAGAAGGAACGACTTCCCTGCGCCGCACTCTCGGCCGTTCGGAAACCCGGATAGAAGTATTTCCTCCCCCTCCTGCCGCCCATCTCGACACCTCCGTCCGCGGCGGCAGAGACGGAGAAGTAAGATAATCTAAGAGCCCTAAGTCCGGGTTTGATTTTCCTTTAATTTTATAAAAAAAACAGTTTCCACTCATTTCCCACACAAATACAACTCAACCAACCACCGTTCTGGCATCATTCCTGATTTAACCTTACCAAGAATATCTCTTTCAAGTAATAAATGGTGTGGTTTAGTCCATTTCACTTCTCTCTAGTTTCTCTACTTGTAGAGCGACGTGAGTGAATTTAGTGACGCCGCATGGGAAATCGTTCTGGGTGCCGTTTACCGATTTGGCGTGAATTGGCGCGAATTTTTTTTTTTGTTGTCCTTATATTTGTTCCGCTCCAGTTATTCTGATGTCCGGTTTCCTTCGCATGCTCTGCGATTGCATATGTTAATACCTGTACCTTCCGTACGTCATTCTGGTGTTCTTTCAGGCTCCTAGTGAAGTCCTTCGTTTCGCCTATGTAAACCGATGAAGGACATTTCGTAAACAACGCCCGGGAAATTTTAGCGAGGCAGCTGGTCTTTCACGATTACAAGCTGAGTCCGTATCTTACGCGTTGGGACATGCGCACTAGTGACGCCATATTTGCGGAAAAGGCGCCCAAGCGCTTCGCTGATTCCTGGGAAAAAGGAGACAGGGGCTCTCTACGCTTTTTCCCTATTCCCTATTTCCTCGGAAGAAGGCTCATTCGTTGGTGCCAATCTTTTGCTCGCATTCTAATAAACGAAATTGGGTAGCCGTTTCTTTGCAGGTCAGTTTCAATTCTTTTCATCTCTTCGTTTAGAGCACCATCATCGCGGCATATTTCTCTGGCACGGTTGTCTAGAGAAGCCACCACGGAGCGCTTGTGACTCGCTGGGTGCACTGAATTAAAATCCAGGTACCTTCCAGAGTGCGTAGGCTTCCCGTAGACGCCAAAAGTAAGGCCAGTCGGAGCACGCGTTACCATGGCATCAAGGAACGGGAGGCAGCAGTCAGTCTCTTCCCCAAGAGTAACATTAATTGATGGTTCAAAGGCGTTGAGGTGGTCCAGAAACGTGCGCGTGTGCTTCCGGTCAATGACACAGAAACCGCTCTCCACGTACTTTAGTGACCAGTAAACCATGTCATGCATGTTTCCTGACCAGACGGTATGCCGTCAAACCCTCGACTACGAGCATGTTGTATTTCAACCTCCCGCACAAATTTAACGTGGTTCGGATGAGCCACGCAACGAGGAGGACGCAAAGCATATCCACCGGTGTCCTTACTCGATCAGCACTCTCTGCTGAGGGCTGCACTGCGCTGAGGCCGCACTCACTCGTGGGTGCTCTCAACAGCAGCAATGGTAAGCGTCTGCGTCAGCTGCGCCGACTGGGTCTCACAAAGTCATCGTCGAGCGCACGACGGCACGCGCTGTTATGGCGTCACCTCGCAGTGCGTCGCCAACGCCCAGAAAGTCTCACTGCCTCCCTCTCACACTGTCCTCATGCGTCGTCGCCGAGGAGCGTCTCGCACCGCGTCGGCATGCCGCCCTCCCCTTCCCACTTTCTCCACAATTTCATGCTGCGTTTTCTTTCTGTCTTCGGTGCCTCCTTCGGTCGCTTGGTTACGAGGCCAACGCTGCGGTGAAACCACTATAGCGTGCTTTCAGGTAAGATCGAACGAAGTGTGGCTGGACGACCTCTTAAATCTACTTGCAATTTTTGCAGCACAAACTACACTACGCTATCTCCGGCAATCTTCGCGGGGTGACCAGTGTTGCCCTCGAGCGCTAGAGGTCAAACCACACCCCCTTTCCCAAGCGCCCGGCACGGAGCAGCGGCCCGATAAGGGGAATAGATAGGCGGCAGACGAGACATAGGCGAGGAGGGGAAAATAGACGTGCGCTGGACGTGGCGGACGAAGGCGAGGAGGCAGCCGTCGCAGTGACACCCGCGTGCCACCAAGTAAGGCCAGAAGGCCACGTGCGGCGCAGAACTATGTGCGATACAGGAAGACGAACATTCAGCTCTGGTCCCTCATAGAGCGGCGAGGCTCAAACAACACCGTGAGGGGGAAAAAAAGGGAAAATGGTACTGTTGCGTACAGCTTCACTACCTTCAAGTCTTACGCATTAGTGTGAGCTTGCTTAATCTTTATATCATTCCCTGATTATTCCAATCTCGAGATTCGGCGACATGTTCCCCGGGAAAGGTTTTGTCTAACTCTGAAAACTTTTGGAGTGCGACAAGCTGGTCTCCCGCCCCATCATGACCGTTCGTCACGGCCAACTTTACGACGTCTAGCTACGACGACATTTGTGAGAGGCAATTCGTAAATTTTATCCACAATTTAAGCCGTGTGTACTTTTATCTAAACAAGTTTTCCTGCTGTCAAGGACATAATTTCTTCCCAATAAAATGTCAAATTCAGATCAGAGGGCAATTTTTCTCGAAATTGGTGCGTCAGTATTATAAAGACTTCTTAAGGTAGAGCATTCAAAATTTATTCACGCGTGCTCGTTGCAGTTCTAAACAAACAAACCTAATATTATATTTCTATGCTGCACGGTTAAGCTGCAACTGGCACGAAACTGCAACACACATTTTTCAGGAGCTAATAAAATAAAGCACAGCTTTGATGTTTTTCTCACATACGGCCCAAATGTAGGCCTTGACGTGTACTTGCATTATCATCAAAAGCAGGTTGCGTCAGTTTGTTCCTGGAGCACGTACAGCGCGAGAGAGGAGACCTGTCCGGCTGTCTCTTCACGGTGTACTGTACTAATAGCGACTTCTCTCAGATTTGTATAACATACATGCTTTGTATAAAAGCCAAGATGATCCCTTTACGAATACAGTAAGTGAGAATGTAAAAAAAAATGCCTTTCCAATGTCGA
This sequence comes from Haemaphysalis longicornis, assembly GCF_048455015.1. Taxonomy (NCBI): domain Eukaryota; kingdom Metazoa; phylum Arthropoda; class Arachnida; order Ixodida; family Ixodidae; genus Haemaphysalis; species Haemaphysalis longicornis. The sequence continues at coordinate 108,584,047 of NW_027526203.1, forward strand.
CGTTGGCGCCATTACAACCAATGTGCGCCCGATTTAAAAGTCTCTGGATTGGGGAAAAGACAAAACATTTTGTCTGACTCTAAAAACTTTCCGTCCCAAATTTAAAAAAAAGCACTCTTTCAATTTCTGTGAAACTCTCCTAACGTGTAGACTGCTAAGTCCATTTTAGTTAGAAGTAGAAACACTTTCCATCATAACGACACAGGAGTGTACAACGCCCCATTCCTGTAAAGGCAGCACCGCTGGAACGTACTCTGAGAATGCGCACACATGTCAAGAAAAGGGAACGATGTTTTTCAGGATCAATTTTTAGAGCTTCCTCTGGATTTTTTAACGTGCTGACACTCTTCCTCTTGATATGCTGTTTGGCCTTACCGAGCTAATTCATATCGCCAACACACTGGATCCGTGCACACCTAAATAATCTGTATTCTGTCTACAAAATCAAATATTTCACAATAGGTGAAGTTGCACACGTTCCTGCTTTTTATTTTGGCCAAAATACCGCGTGCTTGCCCCACGAGGCGACCCCCCGTTTGTTTGCTCGCGCTCACGCGCACTCGTGAGACACTCAGAGTGATTTGTGACTGCAAATAAGGCGGCGCGAACATACTTCACAAATGATAAGATGGAGTTGTCAACGCAAAGTCAAGCAAACCATCATCTGGTTTGTGCGTGACGGCGAGAAAACTGGGGAAGAAACACTTCAAGACAAAGTCAATTCGGGAAGAATTCCGCATGTACAAGCAAAGCTATACTTACTACAGCACTGAGCTAACCAAGTATAATGTCTGACTCCTTGCAACCTGGAGGAGTCAGATGTAATCGACAGCAATAAATATGCTTCTGTGCGTAGTGTACCAACTACAGTCCAGTCCACTTATAAAAATATCCAACTGCCAAGGAAATCCCATCGTTATAACTGATGATTGTTATATGTGGGTTGCTAAATAAAAAGACGTAGCAGAGCACAAAACACTTTATTTGCGGGCAAGCAAGGTGGTACTGCTACCTATTTGTGAAAAATAAGCCATACTCGGTCAGATTTGTTTGCTGCACATGAAGCTGTCGCAAATCTTTTTCAAGAGCATCTATAGGTGCTTCAGCTAGCTGAGCGAACGGTCCTTGGTGGAAACGAAGTCCCTGACGGACTATCATGCGTTGGGCCTCCTTCGAAGGTCCCACCCGAGTAGGCTGTGCAACCGCGTCGCCAGAGTTGTCATTGCCACCTCTGTCCGCAGCACGTATCCGTGCAACGATCGCCTCTTAAGTCTGACAAGCGGAAAAACGGAGGTAGTTAAAGAGGCACCCAGTCAAATTCAAAGCAGCAGGCACGGGGACGGGGCCAAAGCGGCGGCATCGGGAGGGGTGTTTGAAAGGAGAACTGTTCCCCCCCTCCTCTCGCTTCGTCGTAAGCTACGCAGTTGACTCGTTTTCTGAGGGGTGAACGGGATGCCAGGCGCATCGCGGCGCATATTGTCCGCGTGGTTGGCGTGGAGAGCCGGCGGCAGCTCGCATTTTCGGTGCTTGCTGTAACCCGTTCAATCGTTATATCCGATATCGCGGAACTGCAGCATTGTAATAAGCGGTTTATTTTGCCATGGAAAGCATACAAAAGCGGACGGTGCCATAGCTGTTCATCGTTATATCCGATATATTGTTATAAACGCAATCGTTATAAGTGGACTCGAGTGTATTCCGCTTTATGTGCAATGGAAAATATCATGCAAAATATCTTACATGGAAAATATCATGAACCAAACTCTAAATGGCAGTGAATTCAACTGTGTATGCATTTTCAGCGCACCATCGACTCAACGCTATTGGGGAAATGACACAAGCACACAAAAGGCGAGTCTCTCATGCTCAGAAGACTAATTATTCTTGTAGAAGGTAAGTTCGGGGGATATTCTGGTTGGTACGTGGTAGCCAGGAGACTTTGTATAGAAGGCACTTCATCCTAAGAGGAATCTTAATTGCATTTTCGAAGAATGCATGCGACGTAGTTGTAGAAAATTTTTATCACCTGGCTACATTTTACAACAAAGGAAGATCCCAAAAATCGACATGCATACTTCCAGAAACAAAGCAGCTGTTGCCTAAAAAATTCAAGTTCCCATACGTCGACCGAAAAGTTTTCAGCTACCACAGTAGAAACGAAAGAACAGTGTCAGCCAGTGCGTGCTTTCTGCGGCATTCAGTACTGACGCATGTGGCGTAAAAGTGGAGAGACCAGCAGCAGGAACATCTGATCTGCAAGCAGAACAGCCTGTGTGTACCGTTTAGGGAAACTCCATAAATACCTGTATGGCTGTCAACTTTAGCTAGACAGACTCTACAGAGTAGTATACAATTTCGGTAGAGTTACGATTGTTTATGCAGTCGGACGTTAACCTTGAAACTGGTGTTTTTCTGCTGTATTCTGCCTAATTTAATGTTAGGTGGGATATTCTGCCTTTTGTATAAAAAAGTTCGATATATATTAAGGACTTAGCTATAACACTATTTGCTGTCTCAGCCCCCCGCGAGGAGCATGGCTGGCAGGGCTTCATTCTCGCGCGGTAGACACTCCTGTATCAATATGATGCAAGGTGTTTCTACTTCAAACCAAAGAAAATTTAGCTGTCAACCCGTTGGGAGAGTTTCACAAAAACTGAAAGAGCGCTTTTTCAAATATGGGCAGAACCTAAGAGTTTTGTCCTTTTGCCCCAACCCATATACTTTAAATTGGGCGTACATTGGTTGTTATGGAACACGTGAACAATAAAAATAAATGTTTTCTGTTACATTCCAAGGTACTGTATCCATAAAGGGATCATTTGCCTTTTATACAAAACACATATGTTATACAAATCTGAGGGAAGTCGCTATCAGTACACTACGCCGTGGAGGGCCGGACGGATAATACTCCTCTCGCACACTGTACACACTCCAGGAAGAAAATGATGCAACATGTTTTTGATGGTAATGCAATTACATGTAAACGCCTATATCTGGGGAGAATTTGAGAAAAACCAATGATGTGTTTTTTTATTGTACTCCGAAAAATTGTGTTTTTCAGTTTTTGCTTCAAGTGCGTGCCCGTTGCATATTAACCGCACAGCATACAAATGCAATATCCGGTTTGTTAGTGTACACCTGTAAGGAGAACACATGAGTAAAATCTGAAGGCTGTACCTTAAAGGAGCCATGAAGACAAAACACAAGTTTGTGTTATTCGAAAGATTTCGTGTTTTATAGTGCCCCCAGTGCTTGTTCGAATTCAAACGATACTTTCTTCATTGAGAAATCAATTAATGTTCGATAAAATTTTGATTTTCCCACTAAAAGGTGCTTTTCGTGGTCTGCAGTGACATCACAGGGTCGTATTTATCGCTAGTGTACCTATATGGCGCCACCACACCGTGGCAAGCCGTTTTCTGCCTTTGGTTTATTTGTGAGCGTATTTCTACCTGGCTTGTTTTGTTCATGGAGACAATCGTTTCGTGAAACACGGTGCTCGCTCGACAAATACGGTCACGTAAGACATCGTCGCTTGCGTCAATCGGCCAGTGTCATCTGAAGCAACCCCAAAGCCCCGCAGTCCTGTACAGTTAAACCAAGAATAGTGCGCGCAGTACCAACAACAGTACGCATCGGTACTTGAATGTTTACGTGTGCTTTCGTAACTTTCACTGTTCGCCCCATACTTCTTAGGGCTTTGAAAAGAATGTGCTCTAAATTTAAGTGCAAATAGCTCGTTCGGCAAGCTTATAAGCTCTGCCTAATTTGCGTTTGCTTTGGACGCCTTCCGCCAATCGCAGAGCTGTCTGGTATGACATCATAGGTTCTGTTGCGGGAAATGAGCCAGTGGATCGCATGGGCGTTCCCTTTTTTCCTAATTATGTAGTTCATTTGAGCGAAGTTTACGTTAAAAGTGGTGTTAGTATGATTTTAACAAGGCAATCTTTCGAATGAACCAAAGTCGTGTTTTTGTCATGGCGCCTTTAGTACTTTTTGGAATATTTAGGCACAAAGTTTCGCATTTTGCATTTTATTGCTTAACATTTGTGTCCTTTACAGCAGCAACACTTTTTTAGATAAACGCACACCAGGCTTAAATTGTGTATAAAATTTACAAATTGTCTCTCATGAGCATTTTCGTAGCTAGACATCGCTAAAGCTGGCCGTTGCGAACAGGCATGTAGCGGGGGGGGACCACCTTGCCGCGTTCCAAAATTTTTTTTCAGTTAAAGTTTTATCCGAGAAAAATATAGCTGATTCTTCAGATTGGAATAATCAGGGACTGATATAAAAATGCAAGCAAATTGAACAGGTCGACCAGCCACACTTTGTTCGATCTTATGTGAAATCACCCAGTAGCGGGTGCTGAACTGCTGAGCACTAAAAGTGCGAAACACAACGAACGTCTCTTAGGATTCGCTAAAAGAGGTCGTGTCAGCTAAAAACTAATGGCACAAATTACAGGTCACGTACATTTCACTTCTCGCGCAATTGTCGATTCAGGTTGCTGAATTTATTAAAGCATTGAAACGGAACACCAAGGCAGAGGTACTCGGTTCCTACTCCTACCTTTTTGAGACCTCAGCGCGTAACTGGTATCTCTCACGGAGGAAAATGACAAATTGTTGTAGCAAACGTCCCTATGAACGTACCTTGAGGTTTTTTGCTGCTCCTCTTCGATGAGTAGCGCAGACACAAGTCAACCGCAGACGATATGATTACCAGAGCACAAGTACAGGCCAATATGTACCTGCAATACAAAGAAACCATAACAAATTACATTGTTATTGGCCTCCAAGACCGGCACAGGAATGTCACTAACTGTGCCCTTGCATAGCATGGATTACAAGCCCCAAATTGTATTGTCAGTGGCCGGTGCTAACCACATCAGTTGTAAGTCCTGTTTTGTTGCGTTCTTTCAATCGGGATGGTGTCCTATTGACACACGTTTAGGTCTGCCCTTGTAATGTCTATAAGGCGGCTACCTACTTTGTATAAGTTATGCCGTCCGGTTTTTTATCTCTCGGCGTAAGGTTTTATCCAGGTGCAGGCGTAAGGTTTTATCCCAAAAAGATATTTTGGGATATCTGGGATATTTTGGGATATGCAGGCGTAAGGCGTAAACCTTATCCAGGCGTAAGGTTTTATCCCAAAAAGATATCGCCCGTAAATTATCTAAAGCACTATTGCTAAGCCGACGCAAACGACTAACAAGCCGAAGTTATTTGCTTCTCTGAGGCCCCCTAGGCTCGCGTTAAAGATCCCCAGGTGGTCCAAATTAATCCGGAGTCCTCTACTACGGCGCGTCTCATAGGGGGCCCGGTGTAGCTTCGGCGCGTTAAAGGCCACATAATCCCGTACCGACGTTTCCCTCGCACCTATGAGAAACAGTTCCTTTTTTGTATTTTTTTGCGTCCTCCAAACCAGCTCCGAATATTACCATCTTCCTGCCTCTATGGTCGCCTCCACCTTAGCTAATTTTCTGTCCACGGTATGCGAGTTCGTGTTTTAGAGGCTCTCCTCCTTTTAGAGGCTCTCAACATTTTATTTTTTTTTGTCCAAATTTCACTCCGTTTTGAAACGTCTTGCGGACCTTAGAATAAATAAATTACATTAAACTAAACGACAAACAGATGTATTCAATGGCGTTTTTAAGGCCAACAGCGGCTGGTTCTTGCTGGAGTGTGCCTACGTTCGTAATGTTTGAATCAGGTGAGAAACTTAATTTTCAGGCATTACTTCCATTGTCAGTGTCCAGCCATGGAATTCAGGCCATTTTAGATACAATTTATCCACCTATTAAAATGTAGTGTTTAGGGTATAGCCGCGTATTTTTAGTCACTGATGTCAAACGCGCATCGGTGCTGCTTTTCTGTCGCAACGGTGTGCCGAACACACGGTCGACTCTAGCGAAAGCAGCATAAGACGGCGTGATGTATGGCGATGTATCAAGGTTATACTACGTCTGCATAAAAGCGTTTGCCATGAGCGAGGCTAGTACAGCTGCTGGGGTGACCTTTGATGCTCTCCTTTCGCAAGCAGCAAATGCGACTGCGGCCTTGGCAGTTATTGTTGCTGCTTTGTCGCAGTCAGCGCTCGCATGCAGAAGTGCAATCATTGCAAGAGGCAAGACTTCTATTCGTGTTTTATATTTGCTGTTATATACACAGTTCTGATAATATCATTCTAAACGACAGCAGCTGTTGGAAGGCGACCTCTCCGTACCAATACAAAAACACAGGCCCTACATGCCCACTGCGAAAGGTGTCCTAGCATTTTTGCGGAGCACCGTGCAACGTCCCACCAACCTAATAAAGAACGGATTATATGGTGACGCAGCGGGTAGCTACACACCATCCCTGTGTTATTTAAAACAAGCATCCAAATGGCAAGCAAATCACCTCATCCCAGGTGACTAGAATGTAACGCAAAGGTTCCCCTCAAGGGGTAGAGAAGGGTAAGATAGGTAGCTGCCGTTGAGAGACTGCAACAGGTAGCCGTAATCGTGCAGCAGGTCTTCGACTTATTAAAAATAATAAATGTTAGGGTTTACTCTCCGAAGCTACAAATGGACTATGAGGCGTGCCATAAACGAGAACTACGGAAACAAAATCGTCGGGCGTTTAACTGTGTTACGTGATTTGAAGGCGAAATACGACTTCCCCACAGCTGTGTCCTGTTTCAGCCTCTTTTTCTCGTTTTCGTTCTTTTTTTCGTCTTTTGATGCAAACGGCTCTGACAGACAGACGGGCCGCAATTCACTCGCAGCTTTCCCAAAGTGAGAGCTATCCCTGGCGTGCGCCTGTTCAAGGCCCGTGCCGTCCAGTTCACCTGTCACGGCGCGCACGCATCGGGCTATCTGTTGTTCAATTCTGGCACAGTGCCGGGTTAGCGCTGGGGTGAGCGCAATTTGCTGCTGCTGTGGTGGCCCTGTTTAAAATCCCACATGAATACGAACACGTTTCTATTTATTTTTTTTTCCTTTTAGGAGCGGCAGCCTTTTTGGTACCACTGAGTTGCCGCAGCTGACCACTACGGTGACTGCTCGCGTTTGGTTACACACCTAAGCCTTCCGCCTTACCAAGTTACACTTGCTGGGGATCCTTGTGTTCCGACTCCAGCAACGGCGGTTTACAGACCTACAGTGTACTCTGTCATAGGAATCGGTAAAGCACGAAAGTGAAATGTGCAGCAAAATCTGCGGCTGAGCACGATTTGCGGGTCGGCGGTTGTCTTCTAGGAGTGCTTGGCGAGCGACGTCCTGCTCGCGAGTCGCTTCGGCAAAAGTCTACTGGCGTCATTTCCGTGATGGATAGGAGGTCAGTGAAATCTTGGTGTATCCCGGGATAAAACATTTTCGTGCGAAAATATAAAACCCGAAAGCGAACAACTCTAAGTAGCACGTACTCTTCAATACTAAAGGATGCTTCCCCGCAAGAAGACCGTGTGTGCAGGGCCGCACCCTTTACAGGCCGCTTGCTTCGTTGTACCGGCGTCATTTCTGTGACGAATACAGTCAAACCTCGATATATCGAACACGGGTATATCGAATTATTGCCTATATCGAACACTTTCTATATCACGCGGAAAATCACACGCATTTTTAATTTTTTTATTTCGAACTGGGACGGACATGAAATGAGTATATCGAACTCCGCCACCCCAGACTGCCCAGACCGCTCGCGCTCTGTTGACAGGCGGCGAGCTATCTCGCAGTACCCTCGAGGATAGCGGTGGAGCGATGGGCATTCCCGACTGCTGCGCATCGGTTGCGCCGAAGCAGAATTGGGCGGCGCAAAAGAATAATGCGTGCTTGAAGAAACCTGGGGCCTGCTGGAGCGCTTTTTGGTGCTGAGCCACGAAGCATGTGCATTGATGACTTTGTTGGCGGTGACGACAGCACCGGAACGACGGCGGAGTTGACGGATGTGGAGATGCTAGCGGACGTTACTACTGAGCGCACAAACGAAGACGCTGCGGAGGTTGTACCCGCAAGCGCTGATAGTGCCCCGCTCCCCACTTCGACGAGGCTTCAGCGGTTTTGGGCCTACCGCACCGGTACTGCAGCGCTATAGAAGGCACCGGCTTGTCGCTGGTGGAACGTTTGGACTACGTTGAGGAAGTCGTGTATGACACGCCACGCTACCCTGCTGCAGTACTTTAAGCCAAAATAATAAATACTTTGAAGCACCAAAGTGAATGTTTACTGCACAGTTCGCTCATTTGGTGATTTGTACCAGTTTATGACGCGATTTTTACGTGATTTTATATCTCGAATTCTGGTTATATCGAACTATTTCGTGGGCACCGCGCTGTTCGATATATCGAGGTTTCACTGTATGACGTCAGTGAAACTTTTGTGTCCCGGAATAAAACACTTTCGTGTTAAAAAACAATGACCGCGGTAGAGATAGAGTCCCCCCTCTCGGCCTCAGCATCACATCCCCTTTGCCATTTACCCACTGCAGCGGGGGCTTCCTTGCTGAATGAGTGCGGCTGGTCTAGCAAAATATTTGTTTTTTTTCTGTGCATTCAGAGTGGTATTGGGGGGTAGCAGAATGTTCTTCTTTTCCGCCAGTCATAAAGAGATCATCAGTGCCGGGCAGCTCACAGCCGCTGATACTTACATAGCAGTTAACTGGTGCGCTGTGTACGTAGTCGGTGATGCGTCAGAACACGTGGAAACCTTCGTCAACACACCGTAAGGCTCGGCCACTAAGCATAAAAAATAACGCCAATATAGTAACACGATTATATTTGAATTCATGCGGTGATTTGTTGCAAATGTAAACTTAGTACTTCAAAATAGTTCAAGGCGTGTATTTGTGCAGTAACGAAAGACATAACATGACTGGCATTTTTTTCTTCGGATGGGTCAGTCAGTGTTCCATCAAGTCGAAAATGATTTATTCCCCATCAATGTATTCAGCAACTGACACGTCATCCCCCAAGAATACTTGGTGCAGGTAAGTGGGAAAGGGTGGTTCCATTCATATCTCCCCACACACACCTTGCAATTCTGGCTTTTATAATTTCGGCGCCAATACTGCCTCAAATGTGAGGCACGCGTTTATAGAGTCGTTTATAGGATGTGATTTAATTTACACCACATGAGGGGTGTTCCATGGAACAAAACGCGGGTGTAGTGCCGTGGTATTTTGAACTGGTGGCTGTACTCGCCGCTCTGTGGAAACCAAACTTGCCGTGGTCATGCAACCATTGTCTATATGAAGGCGCCATCGTCTGCAAAACACCAGACTGCTTCAATGCAAGCCGATTATTAGAGAGAGGAGCGCCCCCCTTATCCGCCTGAATGCCACCCACAGACAGAAAAATAAATTGTAGGAGAGCAGCTGCGACAGCAGCTGCGGCAACCCCAGTATTCCTGCTGAGAATTTGAACGCCTTCACAGGGACACTCGTTCAGGAGGGGGCGTTCTTATTGCTGTTAACTAAGTGCTTGTTTCACATGTAATACCGGTTGTCTCGTCGTTAGAACTTGTTTGTGTGCGGGCGCACATAGTAGTCGCGAATTCATTATTTGCGTTTGCTATAGACCACCCAGTGCCATTCGAACCTTTTGCGACGACTTTTACAACGTTCTTAACAAACCGATCATTAGTATCCCAAGTCACCACTTCTTATATTAGGAGACTTTAACTTTCCGGATATAATATGGCGCCATGATTCTGTAGTTGTTAAAAACAACTCATCTGAGTGCATGGAATTTGTAAACCTATGCTGTGATTTTAACCTCACGCACCTCGTTCACATACCTACTCGAACTACAGGCCCCAAAGCTAACATCTTAGACCTAATCCTTACTTCTACACCGGAATTAATCTCTACTATCACGCATATGCCCGGAATAAGCGACCATTCCTTCCTCCAGTTTAATATGAAAGCGCAGGTCCCCTGTAGGAAAGAGTGCAAACAAATACAAGACTATGGCAGAGCTGACGTTACCTCAATAACAGCCGAATTAGAGTCGTTTATCGAAACTTATTTCCATAGCTTTTCAGCACGCACTGTGGACGGAAACTGGTCGCTGTACAAAGATAACCTCTTAGCGCTAATCGATCGATATGTACCAAAGAAAACTATAATAACAAATCCTAGCTCACCTTGGTTCAATAGCTCGCTTAAACGCTTGCGTAACAAAAAGAAACGTTCATATCCTCACGCAAAACTAATAAACCGAGCTGACGATTAGCGCACTTATCACACCTTTAACGATGAATTTAACAAATCTGTAGCAAGCGCGAGAAAAACGTCCTTTAATGACACATTACCGGTGCTATTACGAACGCACCCGCGAAAATTTTGGAACACTATTGGCGGCACCAAAAGGAGCCTCATTCAGTTGCATCATTCAAACGCTCCGGTCCCTCCAAAGCACTGCTGTACAATTCTAAATAATGCCTTTGCTACAGTGTTCAATTTTACCCATCCTGTCAGTACGCTACCTTTAATTTTACCGGACTTTTTACCAATGGATCCTGTTTTTGTAGACTCTGTCGGTGTTGGAGCATTAATAAGTAAACAAAATTTCCTCCTCTCCTGAGACTGATTGTATTAACGCGAAAATGCTCAAGTGCATTATTGCTTACTGCTCTAATATTCGGTCAGAAATTTTTTAGCAGTCGCTGCGTTGTGGTTTATTGCCTCTTGACTGGAAGGGGGGGAAGGTGGTTCCCGTTCATAAATTCGGTGATGTACATACTCCTGAAAACTACCGTCCCATCTCACTTACAAGCACACCCTAAAAACTCCTTGAACATATAATATATTCACAACTGGTTGAGTACCTTGAGTCGAATTCATTTTTCACTTCTCAACATGGCTTTCGAAAAACGTTCTCATGTGAAACTCAACTTTTAGCCTTCACTAATGACCGTTTTGCAAATAGTGACCTTGCATTTCAAACTCACTGCATATTTATAGATTTCGCTAAAGCTTTTCACTCAGTCCCTCACAGCCCATTAATTTTCAAGCTCAGCCAACTAAACCTTGACCCTCTAGTACTTGCATGGATTACAGACTTCCTGTCTAACCGAACTCAATACGTTTTTTGCTAATGACCGCACGCCTCCTACCTGTGATGTAACATGTGGTGTTCCGCAAGGATCAGTATTAGGGCCTCTACTCTTTCTGGTATTTATTACCGACTTACCCGACTCTGTTAAATTCTCGTCGATAAAATCATTTGCTGATGATTGTGTAAATTATAACAAAATTTCTAATTCCTCTGACGTTCATAATCTTCAAAATGGTCTTAATAGTGTTATTAATTGGTGCAATAACTGGTGTAGGTAATTAAATGTGTGCAAAAGTATGCAAATATCTCGCCCTACTGATAAAACCAATGCTTGCCTGTATTTCCTTGATAACGTTCTCTTGCTCTATCTTAATTGCTGTAAGTACCTAGGCGTTCACATTTCTAATGAGCTTTCTTGGAATACCCAAATTTAATTTGTTATAAGCAATGCTAACCGCATGCTGGGCGACTTACGCCGAAATTTTTCATCCGTTTCTACCTCCCTTAATCTTAATCTTTACAAAACACTTGTTCGTGCAAATTATAGTACCCGAGCGCTTTATGGTATCCTCATTAGGTCATGCTCATCCATTGTCTGGAATCAATTCAAAATCGTACCGCTCGCTACATCTTATCGTCCTATGCACGTACTGCCAGTGTTTCGTCAATGAAAAAAAAACAGTTAACCTCCCTGACCTTTCAGTGCGCCGTAAATTTTTCGTCTGTGTTTATTTCACAAAATATATAACCATAACCCTACCTTAAAAGAACAACTTATGACTCCGCATCGCTATATCTCATCTCGAACGGACCATAGTTGCAAAGTCGGCTTGCCGTCTTGTCGTACTAACGTATACAATTATTCATTTATTCCTAAAACAAGTGCACAATGGAACCCCCTCCCCGCCGCCATCGCATCCATTACTGATACAACCCTTTTCAAAACTGCTGTATATAACATCTATTGTTCGCACAATGTCATAGGAGTTAGTGTATTATTTTGCTGCTGTGTAAATAGTGTACGTTCATTGTTGTGATACGCGCATCTGAACCATTCCACTGTTGTAAAAACTGCACATTGTATTATCTTATGTTTACCACTTCTTTCTGTTGTGCCCTATGTGCCCTGAAAGTATCTGTACTAAATAAATAAATAAATAAATAAATAAATAAATAAATAAACTGAGCCACCACTTCACCTATACCCTTAGCTCATCCAACTTCCACAAAATTTTGTCTTTCACGCCTGAATTATTTTTTACCTTTGAAGGACTTGCCCAGGAAACCAAAGACGGCGCTGTTGAAAATTCTGGTGGGTTAAAATCCGCCTTTTCTAGCGCCAGCGTGTGCTTCTAAACTTCTTATATTTCGTGTGTGTTGGGGGGGCGATCATTGAGGAACATTTTTTTATATTAAATTTATTTCGTCATAGTTTAGATAATTGCACACGGGTGTTTGAGTTTTTTATACAGTGACCGCTTTGTTTTTGCATAATTAATTACATCACACCTGTGCATTTACTAAGGAGAAAAAGTTCCGTAACAACGCACTTTGTTAAGGCAGCCGGACTAAGAAACAGGTACAAAAATGACAACAATGTTGTACCCGGACTTTCAGTGCTGACCTCTCCCTGAAAGAACAACTGGCTGAGTTTACAAAATTAACGATCAAAATAAAGCGCAGCATCAAAACGTCTTCGCAAAACAGCACATTCTTGCGGGGTAGGAGCCAACTAATTTATTTTTTACCTAGCCTCTCTTTAGATAACTGTAGTTTCATCTTCCCCGTCTAATAGTACCTGGGACAACTGTCCCTTCGCATGAACCCCCAGCACGCAATGTTAACGCCACACATGCACATACCGACCCTATAAAATTTCATCAAGATTGGCGGAGGGTCGACGCATGCTCCGGGAATAAACCAGGAAAAGGGCACCTGCAAAATCGTTCAAATGAAACTGAAGTCTCAAAACTTTTGTTTAACAAGAATATCACTCATTTCTTGGCTATTTCCAATTTTGTTTGATTTCAAGTGATGCTTTGTTTGTTTTCAAGGCACGTGCCTCGAACTTTTGTAATCTTTTTCTGTATTCAACTTCCATTTTGTGCCAATTTTTCTGTCGTAAGGGGTACACCATCAAAGCGCGCTCAAAAGCAAATAGGCCCTACTGACTGAAAGAAGGACCTAAAAAAACTCGTGGAAATAGCATGCGGACGAGAAACCTGGTGGTCGGTCAGGGCGCGTGGTCGGTGTGCTTAATCACTGACTACTTCCGGTGGCTGTCTTACGTGTACATACACCAGTAACGCTCATTAATGCTGGGAATGCTGTGGTACACTAATGCATAACCGTCCGTGGGTAAGCTGTTCTGCTTTGGTCCCCAAAGACGTGGGTTTGATACCGGTCGTGGGAGATGTTTTCTTTTTTTGAAGGGGGGGGGAGGGGATGGATGCGTAAATACCCTGTTTTTGAGATTTGGGCGTACATTAAAGATCCTCAAGTATTAAACATTATCCGCAGCCACCCACTAAGGGCGCGACTCATACCCCAGGGGGTGCTTTGACGAGTTAAACACCGAATTATTTCCACCTAGGCATAACAGTTCACCGGAACCGAAACTGAAACATGCCTAACGCCTGTGGTGATAAGTAGACTGTACGTAATATTTGTTAGCGGAAGTATTTTTCTCCTCTAAAAACGTGGGCTCAACCCAATATCACCGAAACGTTCACTTCATGCTTGCGTTTACATTGCTGACTTTTGCAAGCATTCACATATTGTTTTGTTCACATTTTCTGACTTTAAGAATTGGGTTGCCGGAACATTTACGAAGCCCCGATGCCACGTTTTGGCATATTCGCCAGTTTCAAAACTATTACCGCAAAATTCAGAGAGAACGCCAACCTTTTCATCATACCTAACGGGAGTGAAAAGCGGGACGGGTCATCTTTCGATCCATGTCGGAAAACATGAGCAAAACACCTCCACAAAAACATAAAACACGAAAACATGAGCAAAACACCTCCAAATAATTGGGCTTGGTTTATATACCCAGCCACTGTCAGTAAACCCAGTAACAACGACTGGCCCGGCTGACCGTTCAGAATCGAGGAAGTTTATCATTGTGTAGTCAACTTCTTTTCTAAAAACGGGCCGTCCGTTGCTCATAGCTTTTTTCAACCTATTCTTCCCGTGACACTCTTGAAACAGCAATTTGTACTTGGCATTCCATCCTTTCACACACTTCCTGTCGACTGAGAAATGACGTGGCGTCTTGCTTACGATGCTCCCATTCTTGCGGTACCCCAACACGACTTCAACCTTCCTGTCGATCGTGTAGCTGCCCCTCATCTTTAACACATACGTGAAACAAGTCTTTACGGTTTCCTGACACGGGTACGAATGGGGTAGCCAGCTAAGTCTTACTTATGTGGCCGGGCATCAGGTGGCTTTACCCTAGAGCATTCAGGGATCGCCTCACGCTGGGTGTGATAAATATGATCATCCGCCTCAGTTGTTACCGGGATGTTATCAACTTAAACATCACAATTTTCCAGGGGAGAGCGATCCATCGGAATCCATCGGATCTATCGCAGATATAGGCGTACCTTTTATCAGTTTAGTGTTCTAACTGCACTGTTGTATTTTGGATGAATTCCTTCTTTTATTAAATTAAGTCCAGACAAATACCTCAATATTGCAAGTAAAGCTCAGCACAATTCTTCAAAAAAAAATCACTTTTAACGGGCACGACGGGAAAAAAATATCGCGAACAAAATACATGGGGGTGCAAACGACATTCTAGTAGAATTACTAGCAGATTTCTAGGGCAGAAAGGAAAAATTGCCCCTGATTTTAAACCCTTCAACCTGGAAGTCACATGTTTGAGGTCATGATTTTTATCAATGGACTCTAAAAGAGTACATTTTTTGCCAAGAAAACAAAACAACATGGGTCTTGGTGTGTAGGCACTCACCTGCTTTCATGAAAAATGCGACATCTTCGACGGAACAGGTAGATGGCACACACAAAGCTATGCGTGTTCCGAATATATCAAGGCCTTGAGACAGGGCGAACTTGTCGTAGTTTCCAAATCGTTTCACCAGCGCAGGGTAGTGGTGGTACGTGCGTCGGGCGAGCTTCGAGAGGAAGGGGTTCTTGCCTGGCTTGAAGTAGGCGCTGCAGTACGAACCCCGAAAAGCTATCAAGCTGTTATTGGTGGCATCAGGGGCTGCTATGGACATGCACTCGTCGTAGTTTCCGAGGCTCCCGGAGCTTAGTTCCAGGACTCCAGATGGCAGCCCCATAGAGTCGATGACTGCACGAGTAATTGATTAGTTGTCAAATGTCTAATGTGGGAATATGGAAAATTTTTATATATACTAGAATTCTATATTTCCTGCCATGAGACCCCTCAATGGCATCTCGTTGGATAGGTATCATTTCAATGAACATTGCAGACAAAATACGAACTTTATGCGTTCAACGCATTTCTACGTCAGAATAGCACCCATGCCTGTTTTAACAGAACCGTCAAGCAATCAAGCCTGATGATAAGAAATACAGATGAGAACATGGCGACTGACCAGCCACTGCATGCGCACACATTGCACAGTTTGTGTGATTGGTTGCAGGCAACAGAACTTTCAATTGTAACAACGACATTTGCAGTTGCACAGTAGCGACTGGTCCTGTTTGATACCTGCGTTTGAACGCTAGGGTAGACATAACGAACTAGCTTCTCTGTTTGTGCTTCTGAGCAACAGCACCACAGCTGACGTCTTTAGTGGACAATTTGGAGGTTTGTAATCATTTATATTTTTTCCTCATAACCCATTTTTTCAGGGATAGACTCGAGCTGAGCAAGTTGCCAGGTACTATACTCCGTTTCATACATCAGGTGCAACGCTGTCAAAGCTAGCGCTCTTGTTTGCGCTGTGTGCTTCCGCGACCAAAAGTAGTGGGTTGCTTGCGGTGCGCCAGATACAATAAATGCTTCGCCGGCAACCTTAAAGCATAAATATTTATCATCAGCTTGACAAAAAACGCCCATGTTGCCGGACAAACGAGCGAAATATGCGAGTTTGTATTTTATGTTTGTCGCTTTTGTATCAGGTTTTCGCTCCCGGCGCAACCTTGAACGCCGTTTTTGTTTACTCTTTGAGGCAGCGTTTGAATAATGGCGTCCAGCTCTCGGGCTTCGACCACGCCTACTGTACGTATTTTTTCGAGGGTTTGCGCATCAAAGTTGTCAAAGAACGCCAAGCAAGCAATTGCAAATGTGTGCGCCCGTACCATGGTGCGTTTCCTGGTGAAATCTGTGCAGGAAGTACTGAGTGTTGTGAGCGAGGACACCGGAGTATCTCACCGTACCGTGGCGAAATTGAAGGCGGAGTGTCTGCGTGGGAATTTGGTGTCTCCAAAGAGAAGACCTCGCGACGTGACGATATCAAGCACGCGGACCGTCAAGCATGACAGCTTCACAGTCCATGCCATCCGTCTGGATGTGAAGAGCATGTACGCCAACAGGGAGATTCCGAACCTGGACAGGGTGCGAAAGGCGGTCAATGAAGACAACGACTTGCCGAACTTCACGAAAACCACCTTGTGGATGTTAATGAAGGACATGGGCTTCACGTACAATAAGAGAATACGGAAGCTTGGCATCATTGTCTGGCGCCGCAGGTACCTGCGGGCGATCAATGAATTCCGAAGACAGGGCAGGGGGAATCGTTGATGACCTTCCCAGGAATGTGTGACCTGTCAGTGGCGGCTTTGTTCCCGAGGGTCAACTGGCAGAGCTGGAGCGTGGACACCTTTCTATCCAGCCTGCTCGCGCTTCTTCATGCTGCGCCGATTTCCCGAAAAGGCTTTGTTACCGCGACAAAGCAAACTGTGTTTCCTCGTCGTGTGGTTTTGTTTGTGGAGTTTAACGTCACCAAGTGACCCGTGCTGTGAAAGACACTACATTGTAGTGCTGTCCTGTTCGGTCGTGAAGTGTATACAGCTGGAGCAGTCATATAACCTCTGCAAAAACTGGGTGGGAGAAAGGAAGGAAAGTAAGAAGTCGGAACCCACCAGGAAATCGACCAGAGGTGCTCTTCTAAAAATAAAGTTTGTTTCTTAAACCGCGAAAGTCAGCCTCCTCTTGCAATATTTGTGTATGACACACAATCCGTATTGCCCCTGTATACATTTATGTATGGCAACAAATCTCTAACTCACGAGCTAGTACTGTTACTTGTCACAGCATTAACCTATACCATAGACATTTCCTTGACACAGAAAAACGGGCCATATCAGGGTTCCGTATGTAAAAACAATTGACCTATCAATGATTGTCTTGCGAATAAGTGCCTAGCTTAAAGAGCTCTTTCTCCAATCACAAAAGAAAATATAACTCTTGCTTCGGGGGTGAAATATTGCAGTGAAGAAATAAATAAATCACGTACAAGAATTCACAAAAATGTTGCATATATTCGGACTGGAAAGGGGCGAATAACAAATTTAAAATATATATTATGCGTTTCTGTGCCAGAAATCAGTATTCTAAGGTAAAGAAATCTGTTTTCTGTCCTTTCCCATGAATAACAAATGATACGTAATTTGCACCAAGAGCTTCGGGTTACTCCAGGGTGCAGTGCTCAAGTCGGCTCCAAACTGTTTCGGTAAAAACTGAACCCGTTGCTCTTCTGGCGGCCCGGTATAATCAATAACATGCTGAGTGTGTTATGAGAGGCCCCTAAAGAAGTGGATCGTCAGGGCAACGGCAAAAACGAAAGCTGAAAGTGAACACCTGTTGGCAATTCACCCTGGTTAGAGCAGCTGTGCTAAATAATTAATGAATTAACGTGTTTTTCTTACACAAAGTTCTCGCTAGAATCAACGAGATAGCTGACAATGGTATAGAATCGCGACAAAATAGCAATTGCTGGTCAAACATCGGTATGCATCCAGAACCCATACGTGCAGTTCATTTCCGCATGCGCGTAGTGTTTAAGTTACTGGAAACGAAATAAGATTTAGAATTGAACTCGCAGAAGATCTGATAAAAAAAAGAAATGTCGGAACGCGGTTTCGAACCCATGTACTTCAAAATTCAGCGTCTTTTCTCCAGAGCGACGCGTTAGACCACTCGGCTACAAAACAGTGCGGAGCGATACACCTCCTTTCTTTGCGGACTACTTGTGTAGCCTTCACAGCGTTGCACTTGATGTATTAAACGGAGTATAGTTCTTGCGAATCCAACAGTGATGTATGCTGTATTCATGGCGTCTTAAAACAAGCGTATTGGACTACACATACATACATACATACATACATACATACATACATACATACATACATACATACATACATACATACATACATACATACATACATACATACATACATACATACATACATACATACATACATACATACATACATACATACATACATACATACATACATACATACATACATACATACATACATACATACATACATACATACATACATACATACATACATACATACATACATACATACATACATACATACATACATACATACATACATACATACATACATACATACATACATACATACATACATACATACATACATACATACATACATACATACATACATACATACATACATACATACATACATACATACATACATACATACATACATACATACATACATACATACATACATACATAGGTGTCGTACGAAATGAGTCAAATCCACAGACCGGAACTAAGATAAAACTGTGCTGACAAGAAAAACTTTCCCATAGAAAAGAGGTTCGAAAGAAATAGGCCAGATAGCATCCGGCGAGCACGTACGCACATCGTATTTCGTATCGAAAGTAAGCTAGACCCTGTCGAGGCACGTATCAAAATGCAAAATGAGCCAAATCCATTTTCCCAATGGGGCTGTGCTTTTGGTTTGAAGGCATATAAGCAGCATGGCAATCCCTTGCGAGTTCCCGCATGACAAGTCGAACTGTCAGGCGGAAATAATTAAATTCTTAGGTTATTAGTAACTGTATAATTGTATCATTAATTAGTAATATTATATTGATTCGTTTTTAATTGGTTGGGGTGTTAACCTTCCCCTAGCTGACATGTAAAACATCATATAATGCCTTTTCCAACGTTTCATTTGGGTACGGTTATAAACCTTCGCTTTTTTCTCAAATTTTGGTTAGGTGGATTTCCCTCATCTCGAAAAAAGGCTCCTCATATGAGCCTCAGTGTAACCGAGGCTCATATGAGGCTCACCAATACGCATCCCCTTTCTACCACAGATTGAACGCGCGATCAACAAGTAGGTATAACACTTCCAGAAATCTCTCATTTAACGTGAATGTAAAGCATCCCTTTTTGTGAAAAGTTTGTTTTAAATCTGGCGTTCTGACGTTGTACCCATAAAAAGGCCTACATCATCTTTTTCGGATAACCATCTCCAGCCGACATCGTTACTAGCCCATTGATGTTTGTTCCACCTTTCCTTTCGCAAGTTAGGGCAGGCGAAACAAAACCATCATGCATGCTACAAAGGACGACGTGCAATAACGGCATTTATCCGCACTTACATTTCAGTGCCCATATCTCGTAGCTGGCCAGGGCTTTCGAGAGGGCAACGAGACTGGAGAAGCAGCTGGTGGAGACCGCTCCGCTCACGAGCGCTTGCTGAGCGACGGGAATGGCGGAGAGCATCGCCTTTCGCAGCACCTCATTTATCTTCTCTTCTATGTCGGCAACGGCAACCGTCGTAGGGGCGCTTGCTTCAGTCATCGCTGAAACACAAAAAAATGCGCACATAAATACATTGTTAAGGCGAGAGAATTGCCGAGACTAGCAAATACAAGCGGCTTACGCTTCGCCCAATCAATCCCCCAATGTTTAATTAATTGCGGCGCACCGAATCCTTTTCGCCGGCAAAAGACAAATCACACAGAGCACTTGAGAAGCCCATGTTCTGCGCCCTCCTAAAACAGAAATATTGCAGCAACACGTAATTCCGCCTCTGATTTTTGTTAAGCAAAAGCAGCGCCAACCACTGAAAAAAGCTTGAAAGTGTTTGTATTCGCTTAAACTGCAACCAATGTTGATTTTATGACATTCGAAGCACCTAGCCTAAAGTTTTGTAGTGTTTTTATGCGTCCCGACTGAAGCCAACCAAAATATGAAGAAGAAAGTTGGTGTGGCGTGACTTGGTTAAACTTTCCTCCCTTTACTAACTAGGGTATACTACCAATGCTTTATTTGTTTGTTCTCTACACGGATAAGTAAAATGGCCCAGATTTTAATTCTACTTCTTCTGCCAACTCTCTTCTCTGTAAATGTCTAAAAGCTATCTGCGACCGTTTCTGCCCCTGCGTTTTTCTATCAGTGAATTTTCCACGGGCACGGAAGAACTTCGCCTTTAAATATAAACCGAAGTGACAAATATTGCGTTTTGTGTGAGTTTGATTCTCCCGCACGTTGTGCGTCGCTGTAGGTGACACCAAAATGTTGAAAAAGGCAAAAAAAATACAGGGCGACAAAATATATGCATATGCTGGGAGCTTTATCAGAGTATCGTTTTCTTCAGAAAAAAAATATCTTTTTGCTCTAACCATCACTACATGTCTCAAAACACACTCCTAAGAGGTCTTCTATTCTAATAACGTTGTCCAAAGTGTTTTAAAGACGATAGTTTGTCTTGGGCTACTTATATGACATCTGTCTGTCTGCTTGTGTGTCGGTCCTTTGATTCAGCGCCCTGCCAATAGTTATTTATTGAGATGCTTACACATGCAAAACATTTACAACCTACTACATTTGGTAGCTTACTTCTTTCTTCTCAACGCGGTTCAGCAAAAGGAAAACATTTGGCAAATTTGAAGCCAAAAATAAGGACATAAGTATTACTGGCACTGTTCTTTTAGGCAAAAATTCACGTCGGCGCGATTTTTTTCGATAACAATCATGAGAAACGCCTTAAAGGTATTTGTTAAAAAGATAGTGCTCGCGCTCTAGCCTGCGGCTGTAGCTCGAGCCACGCCAATCAGCAACAAAAGGTCGCAACGGATGACGCACCAGCAGTGCGAGCGCGGGAAAATTGAATTGAATTATGCAATCCTCTATTGCGTCCATCATATGTGAATCGAGAAAGGAGGGGTAAACCGCAAGAGTTGTAGAGGGAGAGAAGTGAAGTGGTTACGTGCCAGGGACGGCAGAACGCTGTCGTCTTTCGACGACATTTGCAGGGAAGCGAGCACTTACGAGGCAGTTATTTCGCTTTTAGAAGGCTTTCTGCCGTGGCGCAAGCCTTCAAGCGGTGAAGGCTATAAGAAGGTGTGAGGGGTGATGGAGGAGAAAGGTGAATACACCCGGGTGTCGAGATTTCGGCGCACGTTAAAGATCGCTAGGTTGGCGAAATTAATCTGGAGCTTTCCACGACGGTGGAACGCCTCATAGCCCAGGTGTTAAACCTTCGGACCATTAAACCTCGCAATTAAATTTTTAAAAATTCGTTTCGTTTTTTTTCGTATTTTTTTCCACAGGTGTTTTCCCGTGACCAGCACATAGCTGCAACCTTGAAAATTCAGTTAAATATTGTAATATGCATTTCTTCACGGCTGGGTTTCTGCTTTTACGTTTCTCACACTCACGGGCTTAGCTCCCAGGAAACAGCTTTTTTCGCGCTGGATAACGCAGCTTGCCCATCAGATTCTCGGCACATGACAAGCGAATCGGAGCGAAACGAGTGCGCTCATGTACGCGTCCAGTTTACAGCTACGAGCAGCGGGAACCAGTCCCCGTGAGTGGAAAAACTTGATCGGGAAACGTACCGGGTAACGCATCTATGTATTCACCTTCCTAGCCCTGCATGCGGACAACATCGCTGTCAGTGAAGAATAGCGGTTCAGCAGGGATGTTGATATTAAAACTTTAAAAACGTTGACATCAGTTTGTTTTAACAGGTGTGGTGTTACACATTCGAGTGTTCCTTAGCGTCTAGTGAAGCATTTCTACAATAAATTGCTTGCGCAGAATTTCTTCGTATTGCGTTGGAGCAAAACTCTGGCTGACCTGCTGGAATACGTTACAAATAAGCAACCCTGCCTAAACAATTTTTTTAAGAAACAGTATAGGCGCAGAAAATTGGGCGCGCTTAACTTTTAGCTTATCTAGATCCTTTCCCATTCTTGCTGATTTGACATATTTGAAACTGAGTGATTGAACGCTCCAGCCAAGGGAGCAATAGTGCTGCGCGTGAATATACCTGCTCAGCCTATTCCTAATTGGGACAGATTGAATTTCTTACCGCCCATTTTTTGTGGAAATCTTCGCGGGTTATTTATGTATACCAGAAGTTTTATATTTTGAGGCAACTTCCTTAGGTTGGTGTACACAGAGGATTAAAGCGGATCATACTACCGTCCTTCTTAAAGATGTTTATAAATTTTATTCATTTTCTTTCTTGCCAAAGATTTCGAAATCCCCAGCCCAGCTGCACGCAAAACAACAAAAAAATCCCCCTATATTCCTTGTTTGACCCCTAGACTGTTGGTTTTCCTTTGCATTCGTTTAACCTGTCCCTAACTATAAACACGGCAAGCCACACCCACAGCGAAGCCCCCGGTTCTGGCCGTCGTGGTGCCGCATGCAGCGTTCCAGGCCGGTTGACTGCTGCTGGCGCGTTACAGCTGCAGGAGAAAAAGGCGGCCCCTCCTCTCCTGCTTCTAGACCAGCAGGGGCTGTCACGCTTCGGCTATTGGTACATTTACATATATTTGTACCAGACAACGCAGGACGGTACAAGCCTACTCTTCCCCACTGGGAAAGCAACCTGCGCATTATTCAAAAGTTGTGGGTTCGGATCCTAAACAGCGCGCATATTCTTGTCGATTTTCGTTCAAAACATCATGAAATTGATGCTTTTACACAGAATATAAACAAACTACTTCCCCAGTGACTGCTCTGCGAGCTTCTCTATGTTCATTACACGCGCCCTTCATTTCGATTTCTATTGCTCGAAGATAAGATTATTTACCAGTGCGCAGCGTAGCGATTTCTTCAAGGGAACAGCGTTATAATCTGTAGTGCAGCTTTGTAGACGTAGGTTTATGTAATTGTTTAATGTGTAATGTACTTTCAATGATAATGCAACGGTGTTCCATTTGTTGAACATCACACCACTGCGTCTGAAAAGTTTTGGACGTCTCATTTGCACAGAACTTTCGGTTCCTTGCGACTTAAAGGAGTGCTGACAGCAAATGCAGAATTAAAAGCCAATAAATTCCGTTTTATTATACGAAATTTCAAATAACTTTAAAAATTTTCCGCGTCCCGGTTCCCGCTGCAACCAACACAGACCATTTCGGATGATGATGGGGGAAATGCATGGGACGGCACGGGTTTTTGATTTACGTCACAATTTGCCCTTTTGCGGCGCCAAAAGTGTGACGTAATAACCTCCGGCATTGCCCATAACTGCGATCTGTGCTGCCGGAGACCGAAACCAAAACTGGTTGAAAAAAAATGCATTCTAACTATTTCTATGCTGACTGCTGATGGGTTTTTGCTCGAGTTTCCTTATTAGTTGGTGAAGGGGTATTGTTTACAGCATAAAAACGAAAAAGCTAAAAATTGCTCGCAGTACTCCTTTTAAAGGACACTGAAGTGATTTGTAAACATTCCGGGATTACTAGCGCAAATTGTAGTCCGGAGTCCAAAGGCTATGTTTCGACCACTCTGAGGGTGTTCACGCGAATTTATTTAGTAGAAAAATCAATTCGAAAATGCTGGCTTCCTCTCTGCATCCTCGCCCATTTTCTGTGTAGTTTTCATGTGACGTCAGGAGGAAATGACTTGGCTTGACTGCGGCAGCTGCACGGCTCGCCTACCTTCCGACAGAGTCAGTCGGCCCAGCGTTTAGTCCGCCGACCGCCTGGGTCGTCACAATTCGTTCTATCAGTTGAAACTAAGCCACGACACGTTTGTGAATGGAAGAATGTGCCTTTCTTTATTTTGTTAGTCTGTACACTGTATCAAGATCCAGGTCCATGTCGCTCCACACCAGCGCTGCACAAGCGCACATGCGACGCTTTGCTGACTGGTACGCTAGTAGGAAAATCTAAGGCCACTTGAAGGCGGGCGAAGTCAGCGAAGTCAATATAGGTACTAGGGAAATAAAATGAACTGAAGCTTTTACGGTACAGCCTAAAACTAGGGAGCAGGAAGCAGTTTTTTGCGCTGGGTGAACAAGCACAGCGGTCAGCAGCACGATTACGCATTTGCGAAAACTTTTCCGTCTAGGAAATGCAATTGCTAGACGGACATATTGTGGAAATGTGGGGGACGCTTACTGCACGAGCGCTATACAACAAATAGTCACCTAAGCTACTTGAAATCCTCAAAATAAATAAAAGTGTAAGCTGGTTATAAATTATATACCACATATTTCAAACACCGTCGTCGCTGGCCCGTGTCCGAGTAGTGTGGAGCGCTAGGCATGTTATTTAAAAATCCTCCAGCATACATTCTTTTTTTTTTTTTTGTAGGTTGATTTTTTCGCTTTCGGCTGATGTTTTCTATACTGAGTTCACCATTTTTGGGCCGTAATGTTCACTGCTAAACGAACAAGTTCGCAGAACGCGCGCAAACTGACACTGACGCGCTAGCGAGTTCTCGTTGGAGACTGCTTGAGGGCAATGGGCACAGGCCAGATTCAGCAGACCCTCGGCCTGCTGCGAACACGCTTTTTACGACACAGGCATGACTGAGGCAAGCTCCAAATATGGGGAGAAAGCGAATGGCATTTCAGCGTCTGCGGTGACGTGGAGGGCGTTCATCCACTGCGTAGGGCTCGGCTAGTGATTGCTACAATTTCAAGCCGTCCTGGGAGGCTTATCTTGGACATTTTACAGCTGACAACATGACAGAAGCGCGATATGACGATTACTGAGATATCGAGAATGCCAATCCGATAACTTCGGAAGTCGTTGATTGATTGATTGCAGGGTTTATCGCACCGACGCAACGCAGGCGATGAGGCGCGCCGTAGTGGAGGGCTTCGGATTAATTTTGACCACCTGGGGATCTTTATCGTGCGCCGAAATCTCGTACACACGGGCGTTTTTGCTTTTCGCCTCCATCAGAAGAGCCGCCGCCGCGGCCGGGAATCGAAACCGCGACCTCGTGCTCAGCAGCGCAACGCCTTAGCCACTGAGCCACCGCGGCGGGTCTAACTTGGGAAGTCAAGAATGTTGATTTAGAGAACCGAAACCGAAACTTGTTTCAATGCTAATCTTGGGCATCGTCCAATCTGGGTGCAGCTCCTCCCGACGTCACAGCGTTTAGTTGGTGCGGCCGCCGCAGACCGCGCATGGTAGTTTTTCCTCTTTCGAGCTTTATAAAATAATTATTTTATAAAGCTCGAAAGAGGACTTGTCAACCGACTTGTCAACCGGATAAACGATGAAAAGTGTGTTAATTTGAGCCAGTCTACGCAGTGCAAGCAATAACGGGAGCTTGACAAATTGACTTGAGTGTCCTTTTAAGTATTCAATTAATCGTTGACCCAACTGATGCTCCATAAAGTTAATTCTGTCTCTAAATTCCGATGCAGTCGACTCCTGTTAATGTGAATTCTACTAAGACCGCAAAAATCTCCCAATTAACAAAAAGCAGAATAGTAGAATGGTTATTAGTCGGCAACACGTCTTCTTTCTTGATTTTGTTCGGAAACTCGACTGTCGTCGCCAATTCGAGCGTACAACGCGGGTTGCCCTGATCATT
The DNA here is from genome assembly GCF_048455015.1 of Haemaphysalis longicornis. Classification (NCBI taxonomy): domain Eukaryota; kingdom Metazoa; phylum Arthropoda; class Arachnida; order Ixodida; family Ixodidae; genus Haemaphysalis; species Haemaphysalis longicornis. Next base: position 108,609,873 of record NW_027526203.1, read on the forward strand.
GAGACTTAAGGCCAAAAAGGAAGGCTGAAGCGGCCGCCACGCGAACTGCTTACACAGCGCTGCGCCCAAAAAAGACGGGTGAGGACCTGAAAAGCGAGAAATGCGTGCTCTTCTGCGAACTACCGCTTTATCGACTGTGTGATGCCTCAGTTGTGATGGTGCCCACATAGTGCAGAGCACGGTGGTGCTTTTGCGCTTGCAATTTTGAATTTTATCGAGAAATGACGGTCACCTCGATGCTTTTTATTCGAAATAACTTCAAATTAACTGATATAATGAGCTTTGAATTATCTAATGATTTGTTCAATTGAATTGCATGTCAAATTGCCGGGACCAGAGCATCACTTTTAATTAACCGAAAATTCCCATTCAGCAACTTCTACTTATCGATAATCGACTGTGTCGATATTAAACACTCACATCGCACATTATAAGAAAACATCGTAGGTCTGCTGCCCAATGCCTTCAGTGGTGTACTGCTGCCTGCTCGAAAGAAATATTGCGACTAAGAAAATACCGGTGCGAGTGAACTATCCAAATTTTTACATTCTCCGCCCCTTCATATTTCGCGTTATGTGGCGTGTTTTTCTATGGATATCATGATGCACAATATTAGAATGAAATGGCTCAAACACAGTGTTCAGCAAACGCGGAGCCGTCTAGGGATAAATAAGTCGCGATTGCAGCGCGAAGTTTCGCTATATTCGAAAGTTTCACCATCCAGTAGCTAACTGCTGTAGTTTTTTTATCTGGCAAGCGTCACTACCAGTACAGCTTAAATTATGTTTGAAGGGCAAAATTTTCAAGTCCCGCTTCCTTCACTGTAACGTGGTCTTCCAGAGGCTCTGTGGCGTACATGCGGGAGGAGGAAAGCAGCACAGAAATGGGCAATCAGCATACCCGAGGCTAGTAGCGTTCGCCTCCAAATCATTTATTCTAGAGCTTGTTTGCATCGTAGCCACTTTTCTAGCGCCCTGTCACCGCAGTATTACGATATATTGATTTTCTTCAACTAGGAAATCGTCCGGCAAGCCACAATACTGTTTCATTTGGCAGCTATTTTTCTAGAGCCCAGCGAACCGCGGCGTGAGCCTCACTGCCCACTCCGACAGTGAAATTACGCGAAAGAATGTGTTTGAGCACACGACGTTCCCTATTTTCCTTACTGCATAACTTTTGCCACGCAATTAAGTTATTCTGCACATTAGTGCTATTCAACGACTACTGTATATTTCAATTCAAAAGAAGTTTACGTCGTCTTGATTCTTCCTTTAAAACTAACGGCGTCTTTTGAGGTAGATATATTATTTGCCTATAGACTGCGAAGGCGAAACACACAGAAATCATGTTTTGAAGGGGCGTAGAAAGAAAGAATCCCGGGAAAAATAAACGTCTTTCAGTTAATTAATCCTAATGCGAAGCGTTTATCGCGTGTTCACCGACGTTTCACTGCACTTCTAACCGTTTTCGCGAAATTTCCACCGAGGGAGCCACAAAAAAAATTTATCGTATTTACTGGTGGGAATCGAACCGTATCCACGCGATGAAAACGGGAGCACTGCAATTGAGCTACTCGCGATAGGCGATAGAAAAGCGTTCAGAGGGAACAAGTGTGCTTGTGTTCAACATTGTTTTGTGGTAGATGCTGGCATCACGCGAGATTGAGGAAGATGTAGTACAGCGTACAGTTAAATTCTGAAATGCAGTGAGGCTCTGTCGCCTATGTATGCATGTACCTTTATTAATACGTTCTCAGAATTCTTGCTTACTCACATTCGCATCCTTAGCCTATTTTAACCATCTTGCGGTATGCCTCGCCTCTCGAACCCAGCCGCTACGGGTGGATCCTCGGTGACAGTGACAATGAACAGGACTAGAACCATTAAATAAGCTACGCTTAATAGTAACGACACTGACGCACGTCGGCAGCCATTTTGGTGCCTGACGCCAGGGTGGCCAGCTTTATGCGCCCTATTACGGCTGACATTGACGGGCGATATTGGTCCCGGCGCCGCTTGGCAACCGTGACAGCTTTGTTTACTTTTCGATGATTTAGAGACAGCGAGCCGGTGCGATAGGGCCAGGCTCGGTTGCGCTAGCGTAGCCTATGTAGTGGCTCTAGGATACGCTGAGCCACTAATTAAGCTGCGCTGTCGGTCAAATGGCTGTAGGTTACGCTAGGCCACTGTCGTTCCTTCCCATCGGGAAGCGATGCAGGCGTTTTCCACCTTCCCGCCGATTGAAACAGCTTAGTACAGAGCAGCACGGCATCGCTACTCTGTCTGGGGGGTTGAAAACTCACGCTGAACATGTCATACAACCGCACTACGCTCCGAAAATCACGACTTATTGAAGCGCGCGCGCGCGGCAACACTGAAGCACCAAAATGTCAGCGCCCATGGGTCTTCCCGGGATAAACAAATGTCACGTGACGCGGTTCTACCAGTGGCCGCTGTCGGCGGCAAAAAACAATGACAGAAAAGAGTGCCGATACTCTGAAACCTCCTATAGTGGTTCTAAACAGGACTACAGAGGTTGGGGGGGGGGTGGAAGAAGAGGAGTGGGAAGGGTCGAGTGGTGACGCGGTGCAGCAAGAGGTAGTGAGAGGAGGGGAAGGTGACAACTGGCAAGGACGAGAGACGAAGTGGCGGCGTAGTCAAAGAGCGAAAAAAGTGCTGTGGGCGAGGGAAAAGGAAGGGGGTGAAGCGAACGGAGTTCAACACAAACCTGTGCCACCCCGGGAATCGCACTATTGGCGCTGACCCAGCCGCATCGTTTTGTCCTATCGACGAAAGATGAGCATGCATCGAGATGCCAAATTGTGCTCTCGCGTGGTAGCAGTTCTTTCGCGTGGTAACAGTGCTTCGTTATACCAAGTTAACGACTGCAGGTAGTTTGGAGTGCCGATACTCTGAAACCTCCTATAGTGGTTCTAAACAGGACTACAGAGGTTGGGGGGGGGGGGGGGGTGGAAGAAGAGGAGTGGGAAGGGTCGAGTGGTGACGCGGTGCAGCAAGAGGTAGTGAGAGGAGGGGAAGGTGACAACTGGCAAGGACGAGAGACGAAGTGGCGGCGTAGTCAAAGAGCGAAAAAAGTGCTGTGGGCGAGGGAAAAGGAAGGGGGTGAAGCGAACGGAGTTCAACACAAACCTGTGCCACCCCGGGAATCGCACTATTGGCGCTGACCCAGCCGCATCGTTTTGTCCTATCGACGAAAGATGAGCATGCATCGAGATGCCAAATTGTGCTCTCGCGTGGTAGCAGTTCTTTCGCGTGGTAACAGTGCTTCGTTATACCAAGTTAACGACTGCAGGTAGTTTGGTGGATACCTCCAGGGTTCAAGTACAGGCAACCTCCCTCATTAAATACTCATCACCGTTATTTTGCAGTGCCTATCATATTGGCGCACCCAATAATAGCCGACTGGACTGGTAAGCCCTCAATTTTAACGTGAGGCTCCTGTGGAATTGCGGAATCCTGGAATTGTGCCGTGGAATTTTGCCGTCATCATCAATAATCACGCCGACAGAACAATTTCAAAGTACGTATAATCGCTGTCGCGAAGCAGCGAATGCAGGAACGCTGAGGCTCAGTCTCGGCTAGCAATTGACGTGAGTTTCCGCAAATGACTTCGCCTTGTAGTCGGGCGGAGCGTGTTCTCAGGTTGTGCAGCCTATGTCCTGTCATGTGCAGTATTGTTAAGCGCTTTGTAGGGAGGACAGCTTCTTCCGCCTAAATGGGATTTGCGCGGTGCCTAACGTCTCCACGCCTTTTTAGGAGCTAGACTGCTACCCATATTGATGAAGGGTGAAATCTCGGATAACTTTCGGCCGAACTCTGATCGGCTTCGTTGTGGAGAGCTTAAAAAAACCACTCCGCCAAGTTAGTTGGAACTGACTTCCATTGTGCAACGCCCGTGTGGAACATTTGGCTACGACAGCTTCAAAAGATGAAATGAATATTGGTTGCGCACAGATTGTTTAAGCACTATATAGTAGTTTGTGGGCTAACGAGAAGAGTTCCTTTGTGTGGATATTAGGTCGGGCTCAAAGCTTGTGCAACCCCATATAAACAGGGATAACGAAACTCACCATCGGCTGAGCTCGGGCTGGCTCCAGTGTATTCAAGGAGTGTCCTGCCGTCTCGCACTGCTACCTGCGTTGTCACAAGCACGAATAAAATAATACAAATTAACTGCTATCTTTATGTTATGAAGACTTTTTGTTTTATTTTTACCTATATCTCCACGGAATATTATAACGGTTTATAAGCCGATTATACCCTTGAATTAAAACTTGTTCTAGAAGTACAGAAAGATCGTTGATTAGGCACTCGTACCCACTTCAAACTAAAACTTAATATGCACCTTTTTCAAAAGATAGTAAAGGAGTTGATGCTGTCATCATACTTTACAATTATTTAAACCTTACATTGAATATACAGGAAATGCTCGGTACACCTAAACCTAGAACGTTTATCAATTTAAATGTCTGCAACGACAGATACAGCTGTAGCGTGTGTATGTATGTGCGTTTGTGGTAGGAATGGCCGTGGCCTCTGGAGGCTACCTTTTGGAATGTAGAGTACCGGTTCTCCACAATGACCCGAAATTGCATCCACACTAGGTTATTTTGGCCCTACTGGGTTCGAAGAATACATTTGGGCAAAGTATGCGAATCATACGCAGGGAGTTTTCTACTTGTCACAATGTTACTGATTTTCAAGTCAATAGTATTTTTTGGGCTACTTAAACGCGAAAATTTTGGTCTGTCTGTCTGTCTGTCTGTCTGTCTGTCTGTCTGTCTGTCTGTCTGTCTGTCTGTCTGTCTGTCTGTCTGTCTGTCTGTCTGTCTGTCTGTCTGTCCCTCGATTCAGCCGTCAGGCCATAGTTAAGAGAACTTTTGAAAGAGACGGCTATATAGGCTGATGGATTTATTTATTGACTTATTTATTCATTAATTCATTCATTTATTTTACCCTCGAGGCTAAGGGCACAACAGAGGGGAGTGGGGACTGATGTAGGAGGAGCAATACATAAAAAAAACTGTGGTTGATTCCTCTGTAATAGGAATCAGTAAAACACGAAAGTGAAATGTGCAGCGAAATCTGTAGCTGAGCATTATTTGCGGGTCGGCGGCTGTCTTGTGGGTGTGCTTGGCGAGCGAAGTCCTGCTGGCGGGTCTCATCGGCCAAGGTGTACTGGCGTCATATCCGTGACGGATATGACGTCAGTGAAATCTTGGGGTATCGCGCCATAAAACACTTTCGTGTTAAAATATAAACCCCGAAAACGAACAACCCTAGGTATAACGTACTCTTTAGTACTATAGGTTTCTTCCCCTTAAGAGGACCCTGTGAGCGGAGGTGCACCCTTTACAGGCCGCTTGCTTCGTTGTACTGGCGTCACTTCCGTGACGGATATGACGTCAGCGAAATCTTCGTGTATCCGGGAAAACACTTTCATGTTAAAAGTTAACCAAGTGCAGCAGCAACAACAACTGTACTTGTTCACTGACACCTTGCATCTCATTGTTGACAATGCAGTGCGGAAGCGTTCGCATTCTTGGATGCCAGCAATTGGTCAGGGAAGGTTGTTCCATTCGTTCGATGTTCGAGGAATGGATGAACGAAAGCACTTGTTATTTAGGCAAGTCATAATGCCTACTTTGTGAGTGTGATGAGTGCGGGACGCAACATACGAAGGGGAGGGGGGGGAATGAGGGCTGTGAGCAGAAAAGAATTGCGGTAATAAATTTTACGAAAGAAGCAGAGCCGATTGTATTTACGATGAGTAGCCAGATGAGGTAAGTGTAAGGAATTTTTCATGTATGTAACACTAGCTGGCCTGCTGTAGTTCTGAGGGACGAAGCGAGCGGCATTGTTTTGGACTAGTTCTAATGATTTAATGAGAGTTTCAGAGTTTGGATCGCAAATAGATGCGGCGTATTCATGTGTAGATCGAACTAAAGTTTCGTAAAGCAGTGTTTTCAACGACACCGGTGCGGAACGGAAATTTCGACGTAAATATCCTAGCATGCGATTAGCGCTGTTAATTAAATTTTCAACACGCAATGACCTGGTTATATTATCAAAGATGTAAACACCTAAGTACCGATACGATGTAACGGTTTCAAGCGGGGTGTTATTAAGATAGTAAGCAGGGGAGGAGTACGCCAACCGAGAAACATGCAAAGGTTTGCATTTAGTAGTGTTAAATTGCATTTGCCACTTCATGCACCAATCTGATATGTAATCAATATCATGTTGCAATATGTTAGTATCGTTAGTGTACTTTATCTCGTGAAACAGAACACAATCATCACCAAATAAGTGCATGCTAGATGAGACATGGTGGGGGTTAACGCGCCGACGCAACGCGGGCGATGAGGCGCGCCGTAGTGGGGACGCTCCGGATTAATTTTGACAACCAGGGTGTATTTAACCCGCGCCGACATCTCGTACACACGGGCGTTTTTCCTTTTTGTCACCATTAGAAAAGCGCCTTAGCAACGCCTCAGCCTGAGCCACCGCGGCGGGTCGCGGCTATATATGCAAAACAATTTCCAAACTACTCAATCGGATAACAGCTAGACTTCATATTGTCGACATTGTTCAGCAAAATGAAAGCATTACGTATATTTGAAGCGAAACATAAATACGCACCTGTTACTAGCACTAGTGTTTTATTTAAAAATAGACGTGGGCGTACTTTTCACGGTAGCCAACACAAAAACGTGTTCAAAACAATATTTTAAACTCGTACTTCCAAACGTGCAGATGTTGGAGCCTTGTCCTGTTGGGTGGCAACAGTAACAAAATGTCGAAACAGATGGCGCCGCAGCAGTGCGGGCGCGGTAAAATGGAATGGTATTCCACAAGTCGTCATTGTGTTTAACGCCGCAGGACGAAGACAAGAGAAGAACAGTCTTCAGAGAGGTAGTCGCCATTGAGAGGAGAGGCACTTACGTACCAGCCATTGTCTGGGTCGCTTAAATGTTTCAAGTCGCTCTTCACTCCATGTAACGGTTTCTTAACCCTTCCTTCGGCTTACGTTCATCAAAACAGTAGTTTCCATAATCTTTAAAATAGCATTGAAACATGTTATTTGTGCATGATACATTTATATCATACTTCTGAATACTAGTTTCAGGAGTTGTCTTATGCATTATCAGCATACTCCCGAATGTGTACCCAAGTGCAAGACACTATTTCTTGCAAGCTGTATTATACGCACACTAATAATTTATGCAATAAATGAGCCTTTGATATTCATATTGATAAGGTATCTGAAATGCCTAATGCCATTGGAATCCTTTGGGAACAGTATCCGCATCTGGATATTTTGGAAAAACTAGCATTACTCTGCCATAGTGGCTGGCGCAACGTAGTCCGGTTCAGGAGCAAGAAAATAACTTCACTACCGTGCCTTCTCCCACGAAAGATCTCAAGTGCAAAAGGCGAACACAAGACAAGCGAATAAAACGGGCGTAAAACACTCATACACGTTTAGCGCGAAAAATAATGGCTAGCAGAGGAAGGGGACGTAACATCACTTAGTGTTAAACTAGCTTTTTTTTCATTTCTTGAATTTTCAATGTTTTCAGTTGCTAACATAAAAATAAACCGCCTGTTCTGCGTGTATGTACTTCTTTTCGGAGAATTGTTTCTACTTTTGGCTGGAAGGTTCAATCGAGGAATGGACGGACGGACGGACGAACGGACGGACGGACGGACGGATGGACAAAATTTTTGAGTCAAGTAACCCCGGAAAGACTCGTCTATAAGAACCCACTGCGTCTGCTCGACGGGCGCGTGTCCTGTGAAGTGACGCATGCAGGGTTCTCTACAAACAAACAAATGCCATTGGCCTGCGCCGAGCCTACATTACATACCGGCCATTCAAATAACTGATCAGCCAGCGTCCACGCCCGCAGAGACAACCAATGTTCGGACCTTCTAAAATGATTTGCTGTTTTTAACGGTGTGAACCTCTAAGCTGTAACAAAAATATTACTAGAATTTTATTATTTTAATGTTGGCGGAAATGTCCTAAGAGAAACTTCAATATAAAAGGAATGCTTTTGAATCTCATCCTAGTCATCCAGCAAATTACCAGGCTTCTATGTCCTTTCACGCTAATAAATGTCCTTGTGCCGAAAAACTCAGGCCTATGGATTTTTATGTTTCCATAGTCTGCCCGTTGTGTCACCGCAACTCTGTTGTAACGAAATTGCACAGCGGGCTTTTGCATGCTATTGCCGTGTCCTGGCAAATGGCACTGTTTTTTCGACCTGGAAAGACATGGCAGTCGTTAGTTTTTTTAAACAAGTGCACCATTTTTAGAGAAGTGGCCCCTTTATAAAAAGCCCCAGAACTGAGTCAGTGCCGGCCGTGGACACAAGAAAACTGTTTTGTTACACTGCTCTTTCTCTTTGCTAAAATAACTGATGCGCGTGCAAACGCACCCTATTAATAGGGTCTTGAAGCGCCTCAAGCGTAACTTCGCTAGCCCATATTCAGACAAACATATATCGCAAATCAAGAAAATTAAAAACACGGCTTTTTCCTTTATGAGGTGGTAAAATGTTGAAGGTTCGCTGGTATTGCCGCATAAAGTGAACAGACACCCTTTTCTTTTTTGTAAACGCATGAAGTCAGAAAAGTAGCGGCAGTAGCGTCGCACATGGCACGGAGACGCACCTCAAACGCGAGTTCAGCCGCTTATAACCTCAGTAGTAACAGAGTAATGCGACATGTTTTTCCGCAGCGTTTCTGTCCTCCTTGAGTAGTTTCATGCCTTTTTGAAAGAAAATCTAGAGTGGCAATTGTTCTAATTTTCACTCTCAAATTACATTATTTTAATAAAAGCACTGGAGGCAGTCTTTGTTTCTGGTTACGTTTATTTTTTCTAGAAGAGATATTTCTAACAGATATGTTTAAAAATACCTGGTCGACATTACCCATCTCCGACCACTTCGTCACTATTGCAGATGCGGACATAGGGGGCGCCAAGTTGCACACAAATTTAACGTCTCGTCCAATTTTCCACATTTATTTTTAATATTTTTTTATTCAGTGCATAACGAAAAGTTTGCATTGAACTGACTTTCGCACCAGTGTACTTTTAGGTTTCAAACATTTTTACACAAAACTCTCACATCTTACCATCCGCAAAGCCCAGCAGTTGAAAAAAACTGCAGCCGCCGGAAACAAGGCATAGCCCGTGCCGCCTGTGGGTTATTTTTTTTTTTTTTCTGTCACAAAGTATGCAGATTACAGGAAAATTAACTTCACTTTTGGGCTGTTACCTGGCTTGCGCACAAGCACAAAAAATGTGCCTGTACACGCAGTTCATCCTCTCGTGGAATCAGCCCTTACACTTTGTTTACGGGCACAGAAAACTGTCCCATATTTTGCGTTTCTTTGATACCGGAAAGTGTACCTTTTTTATTTCTTTGCCACGAACACGCACGCGCCCATTCGCGCCCGTTCGGCGTGTGTGTCCTTCAGGATGTTTCTCAGTCGGTCTTCCTTAACCGCGTCCTTGCGCGGGCACCAGCCGGCTCTTGTTCGTTAGGTGCAACCCTTACGACGCACGCAGTCGATAGAAGCAGCACGACTCATGAGTGAGAGTGCTGGCTATTTTCGGAAGCTGTGTTTTCCGTATCGCGAGTTGTAATTAAATAAAAATGCCTAGGAAAACACACCGATGCAGCCACACGGCACACGTATTTAGATTCCGAGGACCTACACACTAAACACAAAAACTCCGGATACGGAGTAAGTGGTTTGTCCTCTAGCGCACTCCGTATACGGAGTATTATTGGCTCCTCTATACTGCACAATAAGTAGCAATGCTCTATGCAAATGGGACGTAGTTGATTACTTCGTGTAATGAAAATAAGCATCGGCCTGGAACTAACACCTCTAAATTCGTTTTCACGGTAATTGTGGAGATGTGAGGTAGCACACGGCTACTTATGGGCATTAGAACGGAGCATGCACGCCTGCAATGCAGCACAGCAGATGACAGACCGCGTAAATATTTGGCCAGTGTGTGCCGAGCTCAAGTACCCAGGTTCGTTTGCCGGCCGAGTCGGTTGCTTTTGTAATGGACGTGAAACGTGAAAAAAAAAAAAAAAAAAAAAAAAAAACAGCCGCGTGTTTGAGATTGCGGCACACGTCAAAGATCCCCTGATGGGGGTCAAAATTAATCCGGAGCCCTCCACTACGGTGCGTCTAATCGTCTGTGTAGTGTCTGCGCGTAAATCCGCATATTCAATCAATCAATGAATCAATCAATGAATCAATCAAAAACGGCTGCACTACTACTTATTTTTGTACAGCATGGTTTCTTGTGCATTGGGACAGAATCCGGAATGTCGACAAACCACCCGTCTGCAGCATAAAAAAAGTTTTTGTCGTTTGCAGGAGCAATTATTTCCGTCTACAGCACAAGCTAATTAATTTATTCCACTTTCCTCTCAGCGAAAACCGCTATACAATGTATCACGTCGCTGCTTTCCAACGCTTCAAGACATGCCAACACAGGACAAAGAAAACCGAGTGGCCGGTGCGAAGTGCTGTGCGTTTTCATCCTCATCTTTGACACTGTTCTTTATCACCGACTTTGGTATTTCAAGGATCCAAAATACCGCAATTTTAATCTTTCCACCTGTAGGGCTCCTGCGCTGGAGTTTTGGCAACATGAAGCGCCCCCTCGTTCGGACGCCTCTTGGTATACAGTACAAAAGCAGACGACCGTCGCCGCTACGGAGCAAGATATAAAGAGGACCGCCGACTGTGGCCTAGAAAAAATCTTTTGCTCCGGCCGATAATGTCCACCCGCCGCCGGCCGCCCAGCTTTCCCTTTGCTCTCTTCCTCCTGGGTTCGCCCTCTCGTCGCTGTGCCTCTGTACATGGCTCTTCCCTTCTTCGCTCTCCCCAGAGGCATGTTTTCTTTCGCAGCGACGTCTGTCTTATGCCTGTCCTACTATTCCGCGTGCACGCGCGGAATTTAAACACCCGTGCGCGGCCGCAATACACGGCGCAGATAATAGCACGCCACCGAATACATGGCGATCGCTTATTCCCTATCAGGGAACATTTATTCTGACATTATGAAGACCCACTAAAAATATTGTACTAACCCAGCAGATGTAAGACGCAACTGAACGACGACGACTTCAGAAGCACCAAAGAATGAGCAGGAGTAATATGGAACGCCACAACATACAGTCTAGCGTGATTCTGCTTACGACGAATCGATGCAGCGCGAAGATTACCCTGTGTTGTTAGCCCGCTCTCCGGCTGCGTGCTTAATCATTTATGCTGCTTCTGCGCACGGACAACGCTTACAAGGGTCGCCCGGGGTCTCCGTCGGCAAACGGCAATGATGCACATTTCTGTACAAATGACTAAATTGGACGGCTGCCCTGTTGTAATAAGTGTACAAAAACACTGTCATCTTGATAAGGCACCCAAGAATATCAAACGCAATGATCATTGTAACTCATACCGCAACTTACCGCCCGATGTTCACTGTCGCTCTACGGTCGTGTTATCTCGTCGATAACACCGCGGACTCCAAATGAAATGCTGCGATTTGTGTGGCTGCAATTTTTTGGCCTACCAGGGTTCCCGGCGTTTTTTTTTTTTTTTTTTAGGCGGCTGACCAGCAAAACAACCGGCTCGTTAAACCTTTTCTTTCGGCAAGTCATCACCACAGAGATATTGGGTCCGGACGTATTCAAATATCGCGAAATGAAGGCTTGTGAAAAGACCGCACTGTCAGGGACTTGATCTTCAGCAGATTGCTACGTCGCGGGCAGTCGCGGGTGATGTTATCGCATTTCTGTTCTTTTCTGATGAGCGTGGAAGTGCCTGCCCGTGTTCTAGGCACACTCTGTTTTGGACGTAAGTTGGAAAACTGCGAGAAAGCTGAGGGAACTTTTATAATCGCTAGTGATCAGAACCAGTTGCTCCTTTCGCCTTTTGTAAAACCTGTTAAAACACAGCCGAATTGGTATTCACAAATTAACAAAACGGAGCCACATTTTCGGCAAGCACTGCGCAAAAGGTAGTGTTTGTATAGCAGCCATATGTTTGTATGTGGTCTCTACATTTTGTTTTCCCGCCATGCAAACCAATCCTTAACGTATCATTGCCGTACGGCCACTCAATTCCTTCGGGTCCGGGTTACCCAGAAGGTGCAGTCGAACAAGTTAATCAACTGTGCGAAGGAGGCGCGCAATGAACGCGAAGCGGCGCCAAAGCAGGCACAAGCAGTCCGTGCCCAAAACTGCCGTCGCCGAAGCAGACGACAGAGCCGACGGAATGCGTTCCGCCAACGAGCCCGCCGGCGCACGGGGAACGCCGGCCGCTTAGCCGGCCGCCCATTTTCTGCGCCATCTACATCGTTCTCCGCGAGTGATGGACATTAAGAGCCCGCCGGAGAGAGCGAAATCGGCGCTCCTGTTTATCTTGCTCCGTGGTCGCCGCCCTCCATGTGTTTTCAATTACAAGCCAGAGCGAAAGCTGCTTGTACTTAATGTAATCGCATTTTAGGGCGTTTAAATGACTGAATACTGGATAAAATAGCACTTAAAGAAGTTCGGATGGTAAATCGGATGGTAAATCAAATGGTTGTAGCGGATATTGTTTGTTTATACAAACAATATCCGCTACAACTGCCGATTTAGCGGCTTTCTTTTGAGCGAGCTGTCGCGATCGTCACGACGTGGGACAGTATCGCCAGGTCGTCTGGTGTAACTACCCGACGATTATGATCGTTCTTTCTCCTTGCGTACGGTCGTCAAAAGAACAGTTCGCAAGTAGCATAAACACAGACCGCTGCTTGAGGTAACTGTAAATGCCGAAATGCAGAAATGTATACATCTATACTTACAGCCACATACATGGTGCGCGGCCCCAATATTTGCATACCATCGTCACTGACTGTGCTTGTTATCTTCTACTGCAGGGGTCGGCAACCTACAGCCCGCGGGCCGAATGTGTGCCGCGGGGCTGTAGTATGCGGCCCCCAGCACGTCGTGAGAACCCCGACCCCTCCCCCGGTCACTAACAATCTGAACGCCGCCCGACATGACAGTTTGGTCTCAAATCGGGTTGCACGGCGATACCAGAACAGAAAATTGCTCGCCTCCAGTTACATTAGCCCCCATCTTCACACTTAGCCAGATTATTGCGAAATATTATCGGCAATTCGCTGATTGTCTTCCCGTTGCCTTCACAGCCCCCCTTTCCCTCCGACCCGATTCGCCGTCCAGCCCTCCGCCGTGTCGACTTCATGCAACTCGGCAGTACCCTTCAAAACGTTGCCGACCCTCCTTCAAGTCTATTAAGTGCGGTCTGGGAATATATGAGGCAAGAGCGGATCTAAATAAAGTGAGAGAAAACGAGGAAACAGCCCGGCCATTCAGTTGGCCCGACCACTTTGCTTTACGGCCACTGCTTTCGCAATCACAAAATTGATTTCAAGTTTCTGATGCTCGCTGCATGTTGTCACTGAGACACGCAATAAAACGGCAAGTTAGTGCGGCACCATGTATTCGTAACGGCGACGCAAACCATTAGTGCTTAATAAATGTGCCCGCATAGCGCACAGGTACGTAAAAGCGCGGTGCACCGCAGCAGACGGGCCTGCAGTCCGCCGGACTCGCTGGCTTTTGCGCACGATGATCGCCCATTGCGTAACTAATTTTCTTTTTTTTTTTGATCGGCTGTTGTTGAACAGTCCACGTCACCAAGTGTACTAGTTTAAACAAGCTTTCACTTCAAATTTCACTTCATACGACCATTTCTAGGTGAACCCGCGAGTGCAGGGCGCCGTCACCACCCAAGCACGTTTGTGGACGCTGTAAACGTATTTAGCGTTGCAAAGCTTTTTCTCCGAATGCCAAGTTGATCACCGGAAGAGGCCGGACGCGTGGGGGATGGGCTGGAGGCCACGTCGCTAAGCAATCGGGGGTATAGAGGCTTTTTTGCTTCGGTCGACACGGGATCCTATGGGACCCCCACAGCTTTCTACAACACGGATGTCGCTTGCGCAGCACCGCCTAAACAGCGCAGGAGCCTTATTCGCATGGCATAAAATTTCACCTGCAGTACCGCAGAAGCTGCGTGAGAGCGCAATTCAGCTGCAAAACTAAGTACTTTGGACTGAAATGGGGGTATTGTTTTTGTGTATGCACGAATTCATTTACTGCAAAAAGGTCTGATGATCTCGGCATTGGTGATATCCCATCAGGTACTATCCGCCGTTAGTGGTCTTATACAAACATTCACATGCATAAAACTGCATATATGCAACAGGGCGAACTTAGCGTAGAAATAAAAACATTCGTAATTATACCTGCACTTGCTAAGCGCTGTTCGTTAACTACATATTTGTCCTTCATCTTCGTACTGTGTGATGGTCGGACATGTTTCACCATTAGTGAAACGTATTTCTGGCGTTTCCGAAACCACATCGATATGTTCTCACGCAGTGATTCGTAGGACTAGGCAATATTGCGCAGCGTTTCTGGGAAACATAACTCCTTGAAGCCGTCCTTTGTGCGCAATACTTGTCTATGCTTCTTACTGCAGACATGGATATGGTATGTCCTTTTCGTTTTGTATTTTTGTGTGCCCTCGTGAGAATCAAAGTCTTATTACGCAACGTGCTTCTGTACGTGGATTCGGAATGTCCGGCGAGTTATGGAAGGCGGATGGGAGGCAGTTCCCCTCCCTATTTCTCTGACATTCGGGAGGGCGAACGGTGTTCCGGGTTTTCCTGTTGTGCGTTAATTTCCTTGTATCCGCTGACGACTCCTACTTAATGCCTTGCTTCAAGGGCATGGCAGTAAAGAAATAATTGTAACACATTCGTGTAAACGTCGCTGATTTTGTGTAAGAGGGCTAATACGAGGAAAGAACAGTATAGTCTGGCCAAATAATAAAAACACTGTAATCACTATTATCACCAATATCACATTTTGGGGGCTTAATGCGCAAAACTAGATTTTCAGGCGCGCCGCAGTGGTGGGCTCACTATTAATTTTGCCCGCCTGGAGATCTTTAGCTTGAGTTAAATATCGGCACCGAGGCGTTTTTAGTTTCAGCTTCCATGTGACAATCATTGTCACCAATATCAATAGGCTTAACCCACCTAAGAAAAATTATGGTCCCGCCTTTGGGTTAAGTAATGCTTGAAGTTGGTTACGAAGGTTAACTTCTATTAAGATATCTACGTATCGCTTCTATTCTAGTGAACAAAACGGGAGATATGCTCAGCAGCCCATTTTGTTTCAAATGCCTCTGCATAAACTACGAAGCTTATCGGACGGAGAAACGAGAGGACGGGAAAAAGCGCCCGTAATTCCCATTCTCGAAAGGATTCAGCCGCTCCGCTGGGCGGTTGAATTTAGCCTGCACAGAGATATGGCACTCTGTCCCCCAAAACCGTGGCGGTCGCCTGCTCCGGAAGCTGGCAGCTTTAGTGGAATTGAAACCGCCCCAGAGTTCTATTACCTACTCGTACAACACGTCCCCATACCATTATGCCAACCAGTATGCTTAGCTACAGCACCGCCCAAACAATAAGGGAGATGAAATACGGCCTTTTCCTTAACGACACAAGTCTTCGAAACAAGTGGTTCCACCGCAGCCATCTTAATACGCGGACTGGGCACGGCAAATTCTCTGCTACTATCGCCTTTGCCGTAGTAGTGCCGCATAGTGGAATGATTTTTTGGCGCAGAACTAGCCCTTCAAAGGTATGTGCGCTCGTACAGGCGCGATGAATACAAAAAAAGAAAAATTGAGAGGCTTTCTTTTGTTAACCGTGACACGATTTGAAGTGAAAGCCTGAGTTGCGATGCATTAAAGAACGACACATGATTTAAGTAGTTTCACGTTCCCTTGGTTTGGCGTTCGGCAACGACTTCCCACGAGCTGCACACCAGTTTCGACATGTCGCATTTTTACACGTGTACACCTTGAGCGGCGCCATCTTGATGTTCACTGCGACATATCTCTTTTCCTATCCGGGCATAACTAGTTCACCGGCGACGCTTATATTGACGTCCCCTCCAATTATCTTTGACACTGAGATTTTTTCACCTGAATGAAGCTGTGCTACACGACCGTTTCAAAGGACATACGAAGGCCTTCTTACCGGTTGTCTATCAAGGGCCCCATTGCAAATTTATGAGGTGACCCGCCGCGGTGGCTCAGTGGCTAAGGCGTTGCGCTGCTGAGCACGACGTCGCGCGTTCGATTCCCGGCCGCGGCGGCCGCTTTTCTGATTGAGGCGAAAAGCAAAAATGGCCGTGTGTACGAGATTTCGGAGCACGTTGAAGACCCCCAGGTGGTCAAAATTAATCCGGAGCCCTCCAATACGGCGCGCTTCATCGCCTGCATTGCATCGGCGCGTTAAACTCTACAATCAATCATCAATCAATCAAATCCATGAGGTGCACTTCCAATTGAGCGTTCAACGGTCAATTGAAAGTTACCGTGTCGCACAGGCATTAGTCGGCTTCAAGCCATGTTACTTTAATATTCATTATTCGCCTTATAAGCTACGTCATCTCGCATATTTCGTTTTATCGCCTGGAGACGTCAGGAGGCCCCACGTGTATTTCAAGCGTGACGAGTTTTATGCCGTGAGGCGTTATGTAGCGCGAGGCGTTCTATATCGCAAAGCGTTCCATAGCACGAGTGTTTATTTACTACGCAACAGGTAGGAAGTCCAAGGACGTTCAACGTCGATTGAACGATGACGACGAAACAAAAAAAGGTCTTCGTCTTTATAATAAGGGTCCTCGCTAGATGGTACCCGTTTAGTGTGCTGGAGCTTTAAAATTACACGGGAAAAGGAAGCGACAGACATCTCCCGTTCATTTCTGTTCTTTTTAGATGCGACGCTGAGAGCATCTCTTGTCGGCGGCCCTGTCCTTCTTGCGTGCGTCCGCCGTCGTCGTCGGCGTCCGCACTCTCCTCCGCTCACCCCCTCTCCTCTCCGATAGCGAACACTCTCTCGCGAGGGTCATTGGATCGGATTCGATTGGCTTGACTTGGCTTGGCTTGGCTTGGATTGGATTGGATTGGATTGGATTGGATTGGATTGGATTGGATTGGATTGGAATAAAGTGGATTGTGTTGGATTGTGTTGCGTCATAGCCGCGGCAGACGCACTGGCGCCGGCGCGTGCCCAGGTGAGAGCGAACACTCTCTCAACATCTGCGGGTGTGCGGCCCAGCGCGCTCTCACTCCGCCGGTGGGCGGCGCTGCGTGCGGTGCTGCGCATGTGCAGTGCTGTCTCTCTCCGCGGTCTCCTCTCCTTCGGGCGCGCTGCGTATATAATCGGTGTGCCGCTCTCCGGCGGCCTTTCGGTCGACGGTTGCTCTCCGATTGCGCGTGAACCCCCTCAGCGTGGCATCACAGCAGGGTCCGCGTGAGGGGAGGTGGGCGTAATTTTTTTAGCCCGCCACTTTTTTTATGCTAATACAGAATGTGCGAAAAGTGTTTGAGATAATATTTGGTATCAAATCCTGTTTGTCAGTAACAGACATCGAACCGGGGCCCGACGTGTTTCGAACTGGGAATAATAAAGCCTCATAGACAACAGCTTTGCTGATAAGTAAATAAAATTTCTAAATAAAACAAATTTTGCTGATAAGGAAGTACTGTCTCTCTCGGGCCCGACAATTTATGGTTCAAAAACAAGGTCAGTACTATTTGAACGGCACCGATTTCCATTATTTTATTGCCATGAGGACGGAATAGCTTGAAGTGGTAGCCAGGGGATAAAAGAGCAGATATGCAACTCCCGAAATGTACAAACATGTGGTATTTTTAGCAAAATACAAAACATAATTTCCGTACGAGCACATTTAAATACATTACTTCTAAGGTGTCTTCTAAGGTGTCGTAGAAACAATACTTCTAAGGTGTCGTAGAGACCTCGAAGTAAAAGGTATTTGGTACAGACCTAAAGTACTAGCTGTGCAAAAACCCCGTAAAGAAAAAAATTGACCTACAAGTGTGCACGTTCAATGACGAAAACCCGCCGATCTCAACAGAAAGTGTCGATATACAAACGAGTCTAACCTCAGTTTCCAATGGCGAATCTGAAATATCTGCTAGAGGTTGAGCCGTGGGACCAGAGGCAACATCAGGGAGCGTCGACATGAAGATCGCCAAGACGATGACTCCGAGCACGGGAGCCATCTGTTCGTCCGGTGTTCGCCCCCGCTGTCGAATCCTTAACTCCGTGTATACAAAATCAGGCCGCCCTCGAACAACCGCCTTCGCTGTCGCCAACGGGGCAGTATGCGAACGCTACTAACGGCCTCTCTCCGCCTCCGGGGCAGCGCGTTCCAGTCGAGTGACGTTATAGCGTCATTTCCTCGATGACCCCTGCAACGCTTTTCTTTCAGGTACTTTTCGGGCTTTAAGTCTGTTCGTCGCGTCATGCAAGGATAGACGCAAAACGAATGACAGAAATCCGAACAGAAATTAAAGAATTATCACATTTTTAAGTTTAAAAATACAAGAAAATTGAACGTTGCTATCTCTCTCTCTCCCGAAAATCGGGTACTGCTGCTCGTTTTTCACTCTCCCCGATGATGCGCATCGCGTGACCAATGAGGGGTGCGAAAAATACCGCGTTCCGGAAGTTTTAAGCCCACGGATACATGACTCGGAGAGGTCCTTTCCGCGCTTTTTGACGGCGTCGTTAGTGGCCCAGCGCCAACTGCGAACTGACGTTCAGCGCCGACAAGTTCGAGAAGGCGGCGGCCGTTTAAGTCATCTGCCCTTCACTGCCTTGATGTGTGTTGCTAGGCTTATTTTTCTGAACTCTACCATACTCTCCAAGGTATTTTCAGTTAACGATCTTCCTTGAAGTTACGTCCGAGTGCTTCACCATTTTAAAGTATCAAGTGTGCGCGCTGAACTGCTACTGAGGTTTGTCGTGAACTCCACTTGTGGTTTCCCAGAAAGGCGAGAAGCATTAGCATATCCTGGTCGAAGGTCGAACTAGCGACCTTCAAAAAGACCCTGGAGCTTTAGTCAGTTGGCCATTCCAGACACGCGGCTTGGTGCAAGAATTTGCACACAATTCATGTGTATGCATTGTATCCAAGAATTGGGATACAATGTATGTGCATGCAATGCATGCAAAAATTTGCCTAAAATGTATGTGTATGTATACTACATATGTGTGTGTAGCTTTTTTGTTTCATAAGAAATTGTCGCAGTCATGATGTTTGTTCATCACGAACCGATCTTGCAGATTAGCCGCGTCATGCTAATGCTACATGCAATTTAGGCAGAGCTTTCTCGTTTAACTAATGAAAAGCTATCGCGCAGTCGTGATCTCCCGAAAGCAGGCCAATCTAGTCATGAGAGGAATGCACCACTGCAATTGCAGGCGTCTTTGGTAACAGCATTTTATCACAAATATGGTTGGATTCGTCTCATGGTAGCCGATTGGTTCTAGCAAAAAAAAAGGTGATTGTTTTTCGGTAAACGGAACGGCGCTTCCAAGGGCGAAAGCACGTCCCCAAACGTCGCGACGGACTGAAAGCTCCGAAGCTGCCGTGCGCTTTTCGCTGCTCGTACTACACCACTTCGGGCATCGACGATGATATATGCCGAGGATAGACATTGCCATATCGCACGCAGACGGGCGATTTGGCAGGAATCACCCGCCGCGGTGGCTCAGTGGCTAAGGCGTTGCGCTGCTGAGCATGAGGTCGCGGGTTCGACTCCCGGCCGCGGCGGCCGCTTTTCTGATGGAGGCAAAAAGCAAAAACGCCTGGGTGTACGAGATTTCGGCGCACGATAAAGATCCCCAGGTGGTCAAAATTAATCCGGAGCCCTCCACTACGGCGCGCCTCATCACCTGCGTTGCGTCGGCGCGTTAAACCCCACAATCAATCAATCAATCGATTTGGCAGGGATTTTAGCGAAGCGTGAAGTCTAAAGTCAATGTTGAGAGCAATTTATGGTAGCAGAGATTGTAAGGGCATACAGGCGCCCGAAGCGGGCATTGGTGTCTGCCCTTGTTGTATATCGGCAGTTAGGTTTTCATGCTTCCATTAAAAAAAATGTGATCTAGAGCTTTAATTTGGCTCATTTGGTCGATGCAATGACACATACAAAATATTGCAAGCACAGCCATTCACTGGGTGGAGAGGGTCCCGGCGTTGCGTCCCATCCGCAGGCTTCGGGTGTGACGTAGGCGATGCCGCATTCGCTTGTACTTGTAGACGTAATAATTGAATAGCTTCCTTAATTCCGCTCCAATCCTAATATTTTTTGGCGTCTGTATTTGAACGACATCTGCAACAGGCGTAGAGACAGAAAAGTGCCTGTAAGAAAAGCGTCGCAGGGGTCCTTTCACTTCCGAGATACCACGTTATGCTGACGCATTTGATGGAAGGGCTCATTATACCGTGATGTTTACGCACACGAACACGGGGAAACTTTGCACACCCGCATGCACAAATACGCAGGCACGCACACGCACGCACGCCCACGCACACACGAACATACGCGTACAAACACACACACACGCATAAACGTACAGTGATGGACAAATGAAATGCCAACACAAAAATATGAACCGGAACACGCAAAACTGAGAACTGTTTGTGGAGGTCCAATAATGGCGTCCTATTGGTATATTTGGAAAGCCAAATTTTACAACTTTGTTTTTGTATTTAAGCGCCCGTCATTTTGACTTGCATGGGAAGAAATCGCGCTATTTGTGTGTTCTGGTTCATATTTTCGTGTTCGTGTTTAATTTGCTTATGACTGCACTACACCCATGCCCACGCACGCACACACACGTACGCACGCACGCCCGCATACGCACGGACGCCCGCACAAGCACGCACGTGCGCAAGCACACGCACGCACACACACACACACGGGCGCGCACTCACGCATGCACACACGCATATATATATATATATATATATATATATATATATATATATATATATATATATATATATATATATATATATATATATATATATATATATATATATATATATATATATATATATATATATATATATATATATATATATATATATATATATATATATGTATATATATATATATATATATTTATATATATATATATAGTGAAAAATCACCCGGAAAAACATAATGCTTTGCTTAGGACGTTAGGACGTTCCAGTCATGCTTATTCTACAGTGATACAGATTATTGCTTCTCCGTATTATGGCTTCCGGGGTGCAAAGCGAACGCATGCTTTCGTATACTTTGAAGAGGCGCACAACTAAAGTAGAAGTGCAAAGAGCACACAAATTGGCCGTCAGCCACTCCTGAAAGAAGCAGAAGGATTTGCATCAATAAAAGAGCAGCTTGGTTAGAAAGCAATTAGTGGCTCGGAGCCGCCGCCCAACGCCGCATGTAAACAGCGAGCTGAGGCCACACCTAGGGGCGACATCGTGCTACGAAATCAAGAGAAAGGGTCTCAGAAGCGAAAAAGGTGCCGCCGCATCACGGCATCCCCGGTAATCGTATCGGTGACACGTCGATGGTTCTCATGACTTCAGTTCCTCTGAAGCCCCTATAGAAGTAGTCCATGACCCCTCATTTCACCGAGGCGCTTCTGGAAGGGGCTGCCGTAGCCGCACAGGGAGGAAAGTGCAGGGCCGAGGAAACCAAAAGCGTAAGAACCGACCTACAGAATTCTGGAGTAACACATTTTCCATCTCTCGAGACTCCAGTTACAACTCGATAATTGCGGATGGATTCGTGAGATGAAATAATTACTCTCGATTCGTCCATCTACAGAGAAGTGTAAACAAACATTGTCAGTGGGCCATCTTCAATGGTCAGCACCGAAAGAAAATAATAAATATTAAAGCTGTCAACCTTCAACGTGAAAGCTGTCGGAAGTGCAGAGCAGTGATTCGCCATAAGGGGCTCTGGCACCGTTATCCGCTCACTGCTACCACCCCTCATGCTCTTCGCCTCCGTCTCGCTCCTCTTGTGATAAACTGATCGGAGGTTTGTCCAACGCAATTCAAATTTCCCACCTTCGCAGTGCTCGCGCACCCCCTGCCTAACAAAGCGCGAGCGGGAGTTTTGTTCTTTCCGTGCTCGCTTTCATCTCGCACGTACTGGAGCTTTAAGCGCGAGACACATGCACGACTACATTATAAGATTTACACGCGACTGATCGTTACGATGGTCGCCACGACTTTAGTCGAACGCACGAATTTGAGACACATGGTCCGATTTGTGCGTGTGATGCGTCGTCGGCGTCGCGCTCCGCCCACTATTTTCCCTCCATGATTGCCTCCCTCTTTAGGTGCACTCCGGATGACTTAGATACGTGCAGGAGAAATCTTAGCAGGAAAAGAAAACATCTATCAACTTGAAGTGAAAATGAATCGTGATATTACGTTATAGATTGCATTTTATATGCTGAGTAAAGTGGTGTGGGGGGCGTTTAGCACCGACGATTCCGCTCGTCCATGCTGTTGGTACCGCTGGAAACATGTGTCTACGAGTACCAGGTTTCTGTATTTTTGATGGAGGAAGAAAAACCTTTGTTTCGTCTATGACATTGCCTGCGGAGAGCTCACGGATCGGCGGCGTCACCGGAGAGATGCTCCGCCGAAAATACTCAGTACTGCCACTAGCGCCTCCTAGAGGCTTTGAAAAAAGCTTTCATCGTGACGTCATTATGACGACACGTTCGGGCTCTCATTGGCTGCGGCCGCACGATAGTGGCAACGACGGCACGATTGCATTTGGCTCACCAGTCGCAAGTCGCGAACCTCCACCGACGAGCGTACGACGCGAAAACCGGTCCTAACGATCGGTCGTGCGGCAATCTCATGCGGCAAGACTGTTCTTTGAAGCATAATCGCTCTCCCAGCGATGTAACATGCGTCCACGTACGTAGCAGCGCTCTATGATTACGCAGAAACAAGCTCTCGACCGTTCAGCGCATCGCATTCTGATACGGTGCGCACGGGCTGTCTATTTGCGTCGTTGCGGCAAATGTTAGCGCTTCTTTCGTCAGTTGCAATGAGCACTGGTATTTTAAATTCTGCGACGCAGGGTACAAAATTTTGGTATGGGAATATCGGCAGCATAGTTGTTACCTTAAAGGGGCACTGACACAAAATTGTGAAGGCGAGATAACTTCGGAGATAGATTGGTGGGAACACATATACATCATCTGCAAAATATCAGCGGTGAATACAGCCTAGAACATATTTAAAATCAATTTTGAAGTGTGCGAAACGCAACCGAGCGGCCAGCAGAGGACCACGCGCAAGTGTAAATAAACAACATCCAAACACGTCACGAGTTTGTGTTTGCCGCTTCCGCACTGCCGGCTCGCCGCTCCAATCGGAGGGCCGGAGGGCGGAGCTTCTGCTCTCGAGAACGAACGACCCGATCGTTGGCGGCGGAGGCGCCGTGATTTCGTCAGCTCATCGGGCAGCTGGCCGCGACTAAAGTTCTACAGCGATTCCAGGCACTCTGTTTCTATTACTGTTTATTACCATTGGATGCGGAAACGCGCCGGAGGCACGAAAAGGCCACTGAGCAAGCCGCACGGTCGCTGTGCAGGCGGCGGCCACGGCCGCGAAGTGGCTCACGCCGACGCAGGTAGCTCGAGTGATAGCTTGTTACCGCTGCACGAAATTGTCCCCAAGTCCCGACCATGGTGGCTTACATGAGAAAGGAGTTAATGATGCCATGGCGGGTTGCATCTGCACCGCTTACGAGAGCGGCACTCGAATATCCGCCGCAGTGCTAAGCCGATCACATCTGTAGGCGGACCTGTAGGCAGACCGGCCGGCGGCTCCCAGCGCGCGTCTTGCCACCCACCGCCTCGAGCGTCGCGCGTCGTTCGTTAGCCGCGGTAGCATTTGTACTCGCAGCGCCTGCGTCACGTCCACGGTCGCTTTTTAATTAAGCGGCTCACGAGATCAGTACGTGGGAGCATTCGCAGAAACTGCCGTCGATGCGGATTCGACAGTGCTACGGCGGCTCTGCTCTGTAACTGTGATATCCCTCCCATGGTCACGTGGTCAGCTTTGTTCACACAAAATCCACAAAATCCATCGTTTCGCGGCACTCGCTGAAACCGAAACTGCGACTGGCCGCATTGAAAATGCCTCTAATTAAACAACCGTCGCACGCTGAAGCAAATGAAGTTTCTACAGGTTATAAGTAGGTCACTAGCTACTTATCGCAACAAAAAAAAACAAGATGCAAAATTTTTGTGTCAGTGCCCCTTTAACATCATGTCCGCATCTCTTAAACACATATTTACGTACTCATTTTGCGATTACGCGCCTGTGGAACTACGACAGTCAGCGATCGTATTTAGGAACTGGCAAAAACAGGAATAGTTCCACCGACCGGCGCCGCAGTGTTTTCTTTTTTTTTTTAATGGTGATGCCGGCTTTGACCTGTGTGTTCTACAACGAGATTACCTTTTCTGGACGACTGTACGAAGGCTCCCATCCAGGTCAACAGTTTTACTAATAACTTCCACAGAAAACACAGCTAGGCACATTTACCGCTTTGCTGCATGTTTCAAGTACATTTGTTTACAGTTAATTATGCTGATTCCGACACTACAGATTTTGTTTGCAAATTAGCACAGGCTTAGAACCTGGTCCGGGGTTTGTAAAAGCAGGCGTCCGTACACGTCTGCACATGGTGGCCATATACCAGAACGCATGAGCGATTCATACAGCAGAATGGAAGTTTTTTTTTTTTTTTATCCCTCACAGGAGCAGGCCAGTCCCACCACCTGCACTTACTGGGGGTACCAGCCGTCTGGCCAAATTAATTTCAAAAAATCAATTCACATACTGCCTCCCACCCTCCCCGCTCCTTTCTTGCAGCCTGGGTTACTGCTTGTTCATCGGATTGGAGTGAATAGCTGACACTCTCCTCCTACTTCTAATGGTCCCCATGGTAGTGCCCTTGGTCTTTCCTTTAAATTTTCTGTAATGAATTATTTCCATTGTAAATGAGCCTAGACAGATTTCGCTATATGCTGGCAATTTCACTATTTCTTATAATATCCCCTCCTGGAGTCATGTGTGGGCTACGGGGTTAAAACCGGATGACTGCAGTCTCCCTTCATATCATCAACAAAAAGAGTCCACTAACACTTTTTTACCCTTTTTCAGGAAAACTTGCCCGAAGCTCAGAAATGTACTCGTCTAGCTATTGTATAAACTAGCAACTTGAGCTGAAGTCACATATAAAAACCAATGTTTCCTCATCTTGTCATGAAGTCGGTTTTATAAAGCATAAACTCACCGATACTCCAGCAAAAGTTAGATAACTTTTGTACCCTGCTTTAATTTGATAGAAACTTCAGTATGCCTGCACAGTCTCAGACCCCTATAGAGGAAATAATATCAAATTGGTTGAAAAGGCTCTAAGAAATTTATATAATTGCACAAACTCTCTTTCTGAGATCATATAAGTTTATGGGATTCAAATATTAGTCAAGGAGAAAGTTTTTGCATCTTACATTTCTTCACTGTTCAGAATTCTAACTATGGTTACACGGATTCTGTTAATGAGCTCATGCAAACTGGTGCGATTGAAGCACTAGGGAAAAAAGAAGTCTTAATGCCTTAAATTTTTTGCGGTTGTTTTGCTACAAACTTGGCCTAAATACAAGACCACGACATACTTCAAAATAATATTCATCATTACCATTTTCATTCTTTCACCCGTTCTACACACCGGTTGAAATTTTTTTTTCCCACATGTATTATCGACTGGGAAAATACGCCTGAACATATGTCTTAATTAATTTGAATACATAGAAGCAAATGTTTAGTTTTTTTAACCTTTTGTTCTTTCTCATTGCTGCCACATGTTGTATCCTGAACTGCTGGTATCTATGATCTTGTTCACACCTTTATGCCCTTCCTTCTTGGGCCTCTGGTTCGCAGTACGCACTTCAATAAAAATTTTAAAAATTAGTGACAAGGGCAGCTGGAGGTGCTGAAGAAAAATTGGCTTCACACTAATTGCAGAAGACTCACGGCAGAACACGACGTGTATACCCCACACAAAATAAAACTCGCCGATATAATTTTATTTCAAAACAAGACAGCTATGTACAAAAACAGATAGGCCCCAGAGATTTATAGATACATGAATTAATAAGCCTTAGTTATAAACAAAACTGGCTACGTTTTGTTAAGAGCAGTGATGCCTCAATGAGTTACCAAGATCTAGTTCATTTCCGTAATTTCCACTTATAACGCGGTCTTCTGTTTTGAAATGAAGTCTCTTTCGGCCAAAGTTAGGCAAGTAAAGGGACAACAAAATGAGTTCCTTTGTTTAATGCTACCAAATGTACTAAGTATTACAGAATTGAAACACACAAGGTTAAGTGAACAACACTACATACAACAATAAGTTAAGTTTATGCAGACTTGAAAAAAAAAAATCAGCACTAGATGACGCTAAACTGCAGCACGGTTTATTGACATTTCATCGATAGGCACACAACTCGTAATGATCAAGTAGTCCCATGCATGTTGAACCCTTTCATTTTGCACCATTCATATTTTTCTTCTCCTGGGTTCCTTAAATATAAATTGATACTTGAGCATCATCACATACACTATGTTCTTGCAATCAGTAAAAATTCTATGCACTCAACACAAATACAATGGCTTAGAGAGAGAGAGAGAGAGAATAACTTTAATGGAGACCAGCGATATTAGCCGAGCCGTCGGGCTGGCTTGCTACGCTAAATGAGAGAAGAAAAACAAACAAACAAACAAAATAAAACGTGAAGACGAAAATATGTCTTTTGATGCGGCCAAAATTTTCAATGACAAAACTTTGTCCAGTTCTGTGCTCCGAAGAAACTCCAAAGGAGCTTTGATTGCACGTGCAGCCTGACTGGGACCCGACCATAAAGGCAAAAAGCAAAAAGGCTCATGTCGAGATTTTGGCATATTTTAAAGATATTTAGGAGGTCAAAATAAATCCAGAGTACTTTAATACGGCGCGCCTCATAGTCCAAGTGTATCTTTGGTGCATTAAACCCCATAATCAATCAAATCAATGTAACCAGTTGAGAGGTAGAAAACACAGTTCATTTGCAGCGCCTTGCTTTATCTTTTTGCAAAAACATATGCCCGCTGCCAATAAAGCTGCAAGTTACTATAATGCCAATACCATCAAAGTACTCCTCATAAAATCAAACGCTCTTACAATCACAGCTAAAACAGTCAGCTTCCGACCGTTCTAGTGCCCTTTTCCACTTCTCCCTACGCTTGGCGCCAGACAGAAGACAAAAGTGCTACACCCGTTCATTTGTGCCTCTGCACCTGGAATGGCAGGTCGACACACAGCCCAATCTAGGCATTCTCGAGCTCAGGACACCTGTCAGTTACTTTATGCACAAAGCGCAAGCACATGAGCTTAGTGCAACAGGGATGGTGTAGTGGAAGAACCACGCAAGGCAGACCGAGGCCATTGCTGCATGAAATGGGGCTGAAAGCTGTAATTGCGCTGGAGCCTTCCAGATGATGATAGTGATGTTAGATAAATGATTTGGGAAATGAATACTGAAGACATTAGCTCCACAAATGGCGTTGCTTGCTGCGTCAGATAAAGTGAACACAGTAAATGAAAAAAAAATGTGGAAAGAGTACGTAGAAACAATGAATAAGAGGGAGAATGAAATAAATCAGGAACATTTTAAAAAATGGCAGTAGTAGGATAACAGATCTCAGGATCTCAAAGTTATAGAACGTCGACCAATCTAGAGCCTTTGTCCGTAGCGCAGTGTCAGCATGACAGCTACAGTTCACAAAAGTGATTCAGTTCTGAAAAGTTTTTTCGTAGCAATCACACAAGAGTTCTTTTCGCTGTTTCGTGCTGGGTTGCATGCTGCGTGCAGTAGCACAAGAAATGACACATGTTCTCTTTCATAGAGTAAGGGCGTTCTGCATTCTGCAGCCCGTCCAGCCTCTGCATAAGCGTTTTGGAAGAGGGTGTTCACTTTGTGGAGTGATTTTTTTAGTTTATTTTTTGATCTTCTGCTGTTGAATGAAGCTAGACCCTCAAGCAGGTGGACAAAAGGCTGAAAGTTGGTACACATAAAAACTGAGTGGAAGAAAAATGAGAAGTGAGCAAATGGCGTGTTGAAGCCAGGAAAACCTCGATGTCATTAGCAATGGTCTTGACCGCCACCGCCTTTGACAGTTCTGAAACCTCTACCAGTTCGTATACAGTTGTTCATTTATTTTTAGGTGTGATAGTATGACCGCGTGTTAAGCTTTTTTGCACAACTTCAGCGTCATGCAAAAAGTCAACAAAAGAGGGCATGCCATGCAGTGAAGCTAGAAAATTTGAATGTCATGCGGCAAAGCCAACTTTTACTGCTCAATTATTCCCAAATTTTCAATACTCGAAAACATTCAGCACTTTGAATGATAAAAGTGCACTGCAAATCGAATAGCAAACAGCATGCGCAAAGTGTTTGAAATTTCAGAAATTTCCACGCCTCTATTGTATTTTTCTGTGTTTGGCGGGACCATCAAATAAATGGATGGACATTAGAAGAAGGCGCTTCCTTGGAAGCCAATGTCACTATACCACTTGATAAGGCACTTTCTAAACTCCCCAGAATTGTGTGAGGACTACCGACGCTGTGATCAGAAACTACGACCAGCTAGGGATAGCAAAACTTACGGACAGTACGAGTGAAGCTGATGCCGTTTGCTACATGCTGCACTAGGCTGTTGCACGTTACTCTCCCAAGCTTCAGGTGGTTTTTGACGTTTCATCGCACAGTAACTCATCGAAATATTTCAACAACTTTGAAAGTGGACTGAACCTGACCTCCGATTTAGTCAGTCTATCGGCGTATGCAATGGGCTTTCGAATGCGTGGTGGTGCTATTTGCTTAGCTGCACCGATGCCATCTGCACGGTTGCATTTTGCCACATGGGCCGCGGCGTTCCTGATGTGAAATGTGGTTCGCAGTGTGGTGTTGGCTAGAACGTTCATGTGGACAGCGTTTTTTTTTTTCGAGCGATTTGTGGATTTGCGAATGCCTTGTTACAAGTAGTAGTCAGCATTGTTTTTGTGTCGAAATTCCAAACTGTGCTGTGCACGCTTGCTACAACCGAAGATCCGAAGCAGGCCGCATGGCAAAAGCAAGCGTGTCGCTCTTTTTTTTTTTTTTGCTGCTTCGGAGCCAAGGATAGAGCAACGCTTGACGACAGTCCGCCTTCATGCGACGAATTTACAATGAAATTATCGATAATGGGACTAATCAGTACTGAATCTGTTGCACCCGTTTCGTTCCAAGTGGAAACGACGGGCCTTGAAGCTTTCACCTCACACTTTGTCACATGCTTGAAACATTGCGCAGTGGTCTCTGCACCGCTGTCCACACCTGTCTAACCGTTGGACAGGCGCTGATAACGTAGTCCGCTTTGCACTATCTCCGTTTGATCCCCATGCATTGATTTTCTTATTTTTGGGTTGCTTCAAAGGACCGTGTCTCGAGTTAGGAAAATTTTTCCACCCAAAGCTGCAACGATATTTGATATGGTGGCGGTATGCGGAACGAGGCACTGGCTTTACCGAGCCACCCAGGCATGCTGCGCGCTTCTTGCGGAGTGCGAGAGACGGTGAGGTGCTCTGGCAACAGTGTTCTGGTGTGTTGAACGTATGACTGTCATCTACCTAAGCTCCCAATGACGGTGAACAATTACGCAGAGGTTCTGGGTAGAAGCAATCACGACATATGTATATAAAATTAGGTGCAGCCACGTCGACAAAGGTTCCACCGATAATTTTCAAGTGCTTTTTTTTATGTAGACGAAGTGGAAATTATAAGCAAAACAAGATTATGGAACACGCTTTGAGTACTGCAAAAACAGCGCAGAGACAAGCGATAAACCATACTGCTCTAGTTTGTCAATCCATAAGTCTTCATCTCTGCGCTGTTTTTGAAGTAGTCAAATTGTATAGCCAACGTCAAGCTTTAGTGCATAAGCACAGAACGCGCTTGGTCATTAAAGAGCACCCGAAGACGACAAAAGAGTTGGGCGCCCACAATTATCTGAAAAAAAGGTTGCATATCATGTACACATATTCACCTAAAAACACTGGAAGTAGACAAGGCTGCGGCTGGATGCACAGTCGGGTTAGCCTCATTGTTAAAGTATGCCGGCTACCTTAACACATCGTGTTAAAAGCATGTGCAAGGTATGAGGTGAAAGCTTTGACGGCCGTCGTCTCCACCTGAAATAAAATGGGCACGCCTGATTCGGTACTGATTAAACCCATCATCGATAGCTTCTTTGCGAATTCGTTGCATGAAGTCAGATCATCTTCAAGCACTGCTCTAGCTACCGCTTCAAAACAGAAAAAAAAGCGCGAAACGCTTGCTTTTGTTGTGCGGCCTGCTTTCGGATCTGTGGTTCCGGAAGTGTGAACAGCACAGTCCGAAATTTCGAAACAAAAACAATGCTGACTACTCCTTGTGACAAGGCATTCGCAAACCCACGAATCACGCAGAAAAAAACACTGCCCAGGCGAACGTTCTTACCAACACCACGCCGCAAACCACGTTTTGCATCGGGAAACATGCTGCCTGCACAGCAGAATGAAACCGTGGATATGGTGTCGGGGACGTCGTGTAGGTAGCATTGCTGCATGGTCAAAAGCCCAGTGCATACACCCTATTGCTGAACTCCCGAAGACACCAAGTGGCGCAACGGTCGGATATCAAACAAACATTTTTAAAGGTTGGCATAAAACTGCTGGACAAAGATGCATTGCGTTTCCTGTGGTTTCAAGCAATACCAAAACCGGGTGTACCACTTTCACCAGTTTCGACTCGCTGTATGACCCGCATCCCTTTCAGAGTGATGGCTAACCCATTTCAACTTCCCGAAATGCTTCAACACCACTTAAACAAAGAGCAGTACCCTGAAACTGTGAGACATACACGGATGACGTGCTCACAGGAGCTGGAAGCGAGAAAGCTGCCGTGAAGCTGTACAAAAATGCAACTGAAATGTTTGAAGCAGTAAAATGCTATTCCAGTGATTTCAGGGTGACTCCCGGATTACCATGCATCTCGGTTATTTGTCGGGTGTGCTGAAGGTTTTCGACGTACGTGGGACCCGTGTAGCGACCACTTAACATTCTCTCCATGTATGGATTGTATTCATGGCATAGAACCATTCACAAATTGGCCCATGCTACAAACAACGGCGTGGATATGTGACCCACTAGGGCGCAACGTGAAAACATGGAAGTGTTGGTAAGCATGTTGAACCCTAGCGTAAACGACAGGAAAAAGCAGCGCTTCGTGTGTCCTGTTGCTATCGTACTGTGTCTTGTCATTTGAGCTGAGGTTCAACATGAACCACTGGGAAGGGAGGGTGGGGTGGGGGGGGGGGCTTTCTTTTTTCATTGTCCATGCCAAGGTCCTGTTCCACGAAGTGTGGCGTAAAAACATCGACTTCAACACGCTACCTACCAACAGCACGGCGGCCTGGAAGGTAGCTAGACGGAATCGATTGATTAATTGATTGATTGTGGGGTTTAACGCGCCGACGCAACGCAGGCGATGAGGCGCGCCGTAGTGGAGGGATCCGGATTAATTTTGACCACCTGGGGATCTTTATCGTGCGCCGAAATCTCGTACACACGGACGTTTTTGCTTTTCGCCTCCATCAGAAAAGCGGCCGCCGCGGCCGGGAATCAAACCCGCGACCACATGCTCAGCAGCGCAACACCTTCGCCACTGAGCCACCGCGGCGGGTAGCTAGACGGACTCCCTATCTCCCTGAGGTTCAAGTACCCCGGTACTACAGGTCGCAAACAAATGGAGGGAGGACGGACTGCTTTCACATTTCTGCTGATACCCGTCCAATGCCATATGAGGCAGTTGCCTACCTCACCCTGGAGGGTGAAAACGGTACAAGATCGACAACTCTGGTAAGCAAACAAAGGGCTGCACCAGGCAAGGAAATTACACTGGCGAGACTGGAACTGATGGCATGCCTGCTCGCTGGTCGATTGTGTGGCTATATTTTGGAAGCCCTCAAGCAACAGCCACCAAACATCTACCTACGGACAGATTCAACAACAGCACTCTATTGGATTCATGAAGATGTTGGCCGCTGGAAGCAGTTCGCACGCAACTGAGTCACTAAAATTCAACGCCTCGCGAACAAGTGCGTATGTAGACATTATCCGGGAAGAGAAAATCTAGCTCGTGACATCCCAGCCATGCAGCTGGCCAAAAACGCACTGTAGCGGAGCAAAGCACTGTGGATTTGTCCCGCATGCATATTGAGAATGAGTGCTTCCGAAAGCGATATACGATGAAATCGAACTAGGGGAAAGAAAGAAAACAAGATCATTGCCAGCGGCAACATCGCCACCTACTGAGTCGGGCGTGATCGATCTGGAACACTACGGCAAAATCTTAAATCTAATCAGAGTCACAGCTCGGGTTTTTCAGTTCATCGCTAGAACCAAACAACAAAGCAGCAAATTGGGACCCCTCATATCCGACGAGCTTAATCAAGCTGAACGATACTGGATATGTTGGGAGCAAAAAAGGATTCTCAAAAGAAGTCACGTGTGCCGCCCACGGAACACGAATTACCCCCAACTCCGCTTTAAGAATGTTCACTGATGATTGACAGTGCTGGCATTTTAAGAGCTCAGGGAAGACCACAACATAGGCAACTTTGGTGTGGCTTAAAGCAAACAACTATAACAAAAGCGTAAATGGGCATTTGAAAAGGTTTATGATAGAAACCATTTTGTGAACCCGGTGTGTAAACACTACTCACAGGAATATGTCATGACTGCATGATTACATTACAATAACCATGTGCTTCATTAGTAAAGGTACTTTTTCGTATAGTGGTGCATGGAAGCTTTACCTAGCTGATATATGCGGCATACGTAAACAAGCAACAGCTGCAAGTGAAATGACCACGAAAACTAGTCCCAAACGGAAACAGCATCTCGCATGAAGCACACATAACGTAACCAGGCAGTGCTGAACGCGAAAAAAAAAGCACAGCCTGGACACACATTGCAGTTGCTGCACAAAGCACACTTGCCACCACATCACGCGGCCACTAGAATAGGCGAACTAGCGGAGCACTCACGACGCTGGTTTGGGAACGCTGCAGTCCACCAGCGGCACTAAAGCACTGGGAACACCCTCACATTTCAAAACACACAAACACCGCCACACATCGCTACCAACTGCGCAGATATACAACGGGAAAGTTATGTAAAAGGTGCACCCCTCGGATGCGATGTGTTTCTTGCAGTATCGGAGCTAGCGGCGCCACAGCTTCACAGACACACATTCAACTCCGGGAGAACTGCGACGCACCACACACGGCTGATCGCGAGAGCCGAACTTCGACACATCAAACAGATAACAGCACGGCGTACACACTTGATATGAAAAACTTGCACTGTACACAAGCGCTGACCGCCACTGCGCGTTGCTTTCACTCACAGTCACCATATTTTGAATGTTATCGATGATCCAAGCGCGGAGACAGACCTTGACAGCTCGGAGCGCGCGAGAGCGGGGCCACGATGAATTTGGACTTATCGGTCGTCTCGCGCTAGCGATGAGCGCGACGAGCGTATCTCTACACACTTGATAGAGAACGAAAACACGGCGCACCACTCTGCAGACGCTGGTACTCGTGCCTTTTCTGCCTCGGCTCCACACAAAACGCGAACATTTGAAATAGACCAACGATAAACGCGTATCGACTCAGGACCGGGGTGGTCTGTCGTAACTTCTGCAAGTCGTTGTCGTTTTAAAGCAAAGCTTTCTACCTCTCTACCCCCCAAGGGTTCTTTCGCGACCGTTGGTGTCACCAGAAAACTCCAGCGAACAAATAAAAGACCTTACCGGCACCGCCGGGAATCGAACCTGGAACTAATAGCCTAACAAAGCGAGAGCCCGTTGTCTTACCGATTCAGCTACGAGCCCACGCGAACACGGGAAGACAAATGGTGTACTCACCAAGCACATCTACGGGTTTACCCCCTGCCTTCTCGTTGAATGCCACGTGAAAGCGTCACACGACCACTCACGCCCGTCTAGCGGCCCTGTGCGCACCTTGCTCATGTGCTAAGAGTTACAAAAATTAAAGGAAGCTCACACCAATCCAAGGAATCTCACTTTTAGTACGCCAATGTGCTAAAGCCTGTGGCCTCCAGTGTTCACGTAAAAAATCGCAGCTCCTTGTCGTCCGCCCTCACGCCAAATCAAGGAATACATTCAAATACTCCTTCATGACCAGGCCATCACTCCAAACCCCAGCATCAAGATCCTGGGCCTACATTTCCAGGCCAACACCAAGAGTGACATCTCCTTGCAGCGCCTCAAAAACAGCATTAATGTAATCATACACATGATCAGGCGAGTTGCCACCAAGAAGCGAGGCCTAAAAGAATCCCGCACCTTTCGGTTAATTGAAGCTTTTGTCCTCTCGAGAGTTCCTTACGACAAACCCCTACCTTCTTCTCGACGAGGAAGACATAGAGATGCTTTATATAATGATTAGAAAGGCGGTTGAGGAGGCCATTGGTCTTCTCATGAGTGCGTCCACACTGAGGCTGCTTAGCACGGGCTCCACAACACGGTGGAAGAGCTGATAGAAGGCTATCTTTCTAACCAGAAGGTCCGACTCAGAACTGCGGTGGGTAACCGCATGCTTCGCCAGATTGGCTGGGCAGCCCATAATGTCACTCTTCTTGACGTACTGCCAGACTCTTGGCGACTAAAACTAAAGATGCTCCCTTTGCTTAGAAATATGAACCCCTCACATGACGAGCGTCAACGAAAAGCACGGTCTCAAGCGCTAAGCACCACCCTCGGTGGGACTCATGCAGTTATCTACACAGACTTCTCCTAACATCGAGGGCAGCAACACGCCATCATCGTGGATACCTCCAGAACCAACCTCCTTGCGTTTACCTCGCTTAGGACCCAACAAATGACGGCAGCAGAAGAGGCAGCCATCACCTTGGCTCTCACTCAACCAGGGGTTCGGAGGGTAGTCACCGATTCCCAGCAAGCCTACTGGAATTACCAGTCGGGTTGGGTGTCCTGACCTGCACTGTGCGTGCTAAAAAACCACTCCCCAAACGGTTCCATTCAGCTCATCTGGACACCGCCTCACGCTTCAATGGAGGGCAACAAATACGCCCACCCAACAAGCCTGCGCTTTTACCTCCCGTGCTATGGAGCTGCACGAGGACAGTCACCCGCTTGTCACGTCCAGGGAGATAATCCAGCATTATCGCCTTCTGAGACAGACCGTACCTTCGCCTTACCCTGACCTTTCCAGAGAGAACCCTACGGCTCATACAATCCGGGCTCCTTCCCATAGCCTACGCGTCTGCACGTAATGCATCCGAATCGCTACGACGCTGAATGTAAACTTTTCTCAGAAGTAGGAATACTCCGCCCCGTAATCGGGGTGTGCGACTTTAGCCCTGAGCACCCTCCTCTCTTTCCGTCAACTACCCAACAAGAGCAATGGGAGATGCTGCTGTCCAGGCCCTCTCTACCTACCCAGCTTCAGCGAGTGGACAGAACACAGGCCGCACGGACTGCATATGAGCCCCACAGAAGAAGGAATCACTCACCAAGGCTGCACTCTGGGCCGTTCAGAAATCTAAACAGAAGTATTACTTCCTCCTCCTTCTCAGCCGCAAGTCTCGTCGCCTCCGTCCGCGGCGCAGAGACGGAGAAGTCAGATCGTCTAACACCGGGTTGGCGCTTACTTTTATTTTATAAAAAAAAGTTTCGACTCTTTCTACACCAATACAACTCAACCAAATACCGTTCATGCATCATGCATTGATGTAACCTTACCAAGAATATCTCTTTGAAGTAATAAATGGTGTGGTTAAATGCATTTCACTTCTCTCTGGTTTTACTATTTGTAGAGCGATGTGAGTGATTTTAAGTAACGTCGCATGAGTAATCGTTATGGGTGCCGTTTACAGCTTTGCTTTCCAACCACATTCACGGGGTGGATTGGCGCGATTTTTTTGATATCACAATCAAGTTGTGCGACGTACACCGTCCCCGCAGCTCGCCGCCGCCATGTTGCCGAAGGCTGCTGGGCGGAGCCAACTCGAGTCGAATGGCCCAGCCGGACGGCTCAGCCGGATGAATTCGCTCGCCGAGCGAATTCGGCCTCGGCGTCCAACTTGGCCCGACAGGGCCTCCCCGACAGAGCACGACAGGCCCAGTCGGGCCATGTCGGGCTATGTCGGACTGAAAAGAAACCAGGCCTAAAGATCAGTCGCATGCCAATGGCGTGTTGTAGTCGCGCATGTATCTCGCGCTTTACTGTACAGTTAGGAACGTGTCTTCTTTGGCGGCCACTTTTCTAACTTCTATCGTAAAAGCCAACCTAACGGGCGTTCTTAACTAAATCGACGTGGAGGCTGAGGGTATTTACATAGATTTTGCCCCAAATCTGCCTGCAGCTTTCTTTGCGCTAAACAACGAGGAGAAGTATGACGAGCGCCAGCGGTTCAGGGGTTTCGCTTGGTTATGACTATGTAAACTGCTTGTTTTTCGAAGCCTCTCTTTGGGCCCGTTACGCTGCTACGCCGTGGGGCTCTGCTTGAAACTGTTACGTCACTACACTGCCTGATTGTGGCGGTGGCTGGACAGCGTGACAGCGAACGAGGTGCGACGACAAGGCGGGACTCTAAAGAGCTCCGCATTTAAGAGAGCCGCGTACAGGAATAAGCAACTGGTAACCTAAGAATCACGTAACACTAGATATCGAAGGATAAATGGTAGTAAGACACTAAAATGAACAAAACAGAAATAAACAACCTGAAGGGAGCCTAGGCATGGACAAGCCTGCGGAACAGTATTGCTCTGCTACACAAAGTATAAATTAAAAAAAAAAACAAATGCGTGTGTGGTGCATAAAAAACAGAAATAAGGAAACTCATGCCCTCGATAAAACATAACAATACGCAGACAAAACTGAGTTATTGTACAATAGTGGTAACGTTTATTAAATGAGTTCGCAATGTGAGCAGAACGACACTTGAGGGTGCTATCTTAGTAAACTTCAGTATACGTAATTTTGAAAATACGGAAACCTCCCCAAAGTTTATACATGCCGCGAAAACCAATATTCTATGTGTGAATCAAGCGTATTTCATAGGTTTTCCTCTCGTTTTGTGTTCTAATTTTTCATTGTTGTACCGTGGCTGTGAGCGGATCGAAGAAGTGTGGCAGAGACTTCATGGGTTTTGAAATGATGTGAAGGCAGTGTTTTTCATGTCGTTCTGAAATGCTAAACTTGCATCTCAACCATGCCTTCGTATCTTCAACCATTGTTCTTTAAGTTTATAGCTAACTCAGACCACAGCCAGTACATGTCAGATGCGGAAATATACCGTGCTGCTTTAACGTGTTTTCGAATTCTTCCATGTACAATGACCAGGAGTCTTCTTCTCCACAATGCGACGAGGAAACAAATCACTGCAATGAAAGCGGTAAAATAGACAAATGGCGGCGCACAGTGAAACATTTGACGCTAAAAATGTGGAGGGCGGGATAGAACTCTGTGGGGCAGGGGCTGTTCACTTAGTCGACAGCACTACACTCACACCGGACCGAGCAACAGCAGTAGCAGCAACAGAATTGCGAGTTTCGCTCGTCACTAAAATTGCGTCATTCAAATCAAAGCAGCACCGCTGAAGCCGTCAAAACAGCGGAATAAAAAGGCAGCATGAATGAGCGCTGAGAAACGCGACAGGGCCCGACCGGCTGTCTGTCTGTAGATGTCACCTACTTAGTGCTGTTTGTCCTTCGAAAAAAAAATACCAGGGATTGCCAGGGGGGTGCCTTCAAAAGGGTAAATTCCGTACGCTGGCCAACAGTTGCCTGGGACATCTCTTGTAATTTGCAGAAGAAAGTCCTTGCCATAGCGGAGAAGTTTTATTTGCTATGTCTAATATAAACATATCACTTTAATAAAAAGCACAAGACTGCACATTGCATCTCCGTTGAAAAACGCACGAATAAAACACGCACCACGGCATTCTCTGCCTTCGCAGTTATGACAAGTTATGTAAAATGTCCTACATACAATGTGCAACAAGCGAAGGAATATCTTGTGCTTACAATATACAGCAGAGTTTTCCGGTACGGGGCGCCCATTTTCTGCGGTTGGTGCGCCATCAAGCTGATACTTCCTAATGGACTGCGGTGACATCCACTGCCCCAGCCGCATACCGCCGCTAGCGTTGGAGTGCCTATCGTGCTACATAGTCTGGCGCCTCGTCTGGTTTGAGTGTTGGCACGTGCCTTGTTAATCGACGTGTCTGCACGCCACTGTTTCACAGTTAACCAGACAGCGCACTCAAGGCGAGCGAGAACTATTTGTTTATTTATTTATTTATTCATTCATTTTTTTACCCCCCCCGACCTACAGCATTCTAGATAGAAGTGAGTTTTAGGCACAGAGCAAGAATTCTCGCTCCCTGGTTTTAGGAGACAAGTAATAAATACAATCATGCCTGTGACAAAGAAACCAAATTTAACGCAAACATACTAAACGCTAAAAAACAGTATAGACCTCAATGCCTAAACAATAAATTAACAAATAAAGATACAGACAAAGAAGTAGCCGAAACGACAATACTATAACCCCAACCTAATGCCCCACATTCGAAACAAGGTATTACATAAGAATCCAAATAAATTTACATCAATACCAAAAACAATTATACAAGTTGACCCCAAATTTTATGCGTTGACTAGATGAACGCAAGAAATTTTCCGGCGCCTCCCTAAAGCGTTAGGTGTTAGTAATGGTGACTAATAAAAAAAGTACCAAATGGAATTACTATCAAGCGTGAATGAAATAAAAACACAACCAGGAAAAAATCGAGGGCAAAGTTGACGACATCGACTATAGGCTCGCCGCAGTCGATGCAAAAGCGTGTGACAACGCCGAGGTTGGGAAAGAACTTTTGCAGCTAAGACAGCCAACCGATCATCTGAGCCGAGAAAACGCTAGATTACATGACGAACAATATAAGCTTGAGGATAGAATGAGATGCACAACCTTTTGTTTTACGGTTTGACAGAGTGTACCCGGGAGAAACGGAACAAAACTCAAGAAAACTTTGTTAAAGAGATTACTAACGTTTTAATGTTACCAGTGCCGAGTGAGTCAGCGGTAAAGATATCACACAATGAAAGCACCATGTGCCCCTCTGCATTCCCATGAATTGTACAATGCGACAAGTCGGTACTTGTGTGGCTGCCTGCCAGCCTCTGCATATTTTTTAATACGTGATTTTTTATTATTTATTTATTTTTTTAATTTTTTATTTATTTATTTATTTATTTATTTATTTATTTATTTATTTATTTATTTATTTATTTATTTATTTATTTATTTATTTATTTATTTATTTATTTATTTATTTTTTTATTTATTTATTTATTTATTTATTTATTTATTAACCGGGCTTTGTGTGACTTCCCCACCAGTTCGGCCAGGGAACCAATGAAAACGCACCATCGGATAGCCAGGAACTACCACTCAGACAAAAATAAATATCCTCCCCCGCATAAATCCCTCAACAGTGTGCAGCAAGCCACCTGGAGGCAGTTCTAAACGAATAAAAGCTTTGCCACCTGAAAATCACCATTTATTTATCCAGGAGCTTACCGGCACTAATGCTCTCTATGCAAAGACGAAAGACGAGATTTAGTTCACCCCATCCTAGCGGTCTCCAAATGCCTAAATCAGAGCACCAACCCCAAAACCAACCGTAAACCCTTTTCACAGAGTGAAATAGTAGACCGGTCTTCAGCACGATCACACATTCCCGTTCGATAATGCTGCCCGAAGAAACGTAGTAGCCGCTGATCAGACATTTGGGGGCGCTAGGGTAAAGCCTACTGCACAAACGTTATTCAAGCAATGCTCAGCTTACCAGCACAAAGTACGGCAATCCAACAAGTGAGCAGCAATGTCCGATACGGCGGCGGTGGGCCTCGACATATATACTCGTTATTTGTAAGCTTGGTTGCATGTTCCCGTAGCCTAATATGATGAAGCACAAAGCGAGTGGCATCTACTGTGCGGGCTCAAATCAAGAGGTAGAAGCCTGCTTTTTTTATTGGCCCACTGTGCTTAATTGGCCGATTCGCCGATGCCATGGACGATAATACGGAGAAGAAAAGACAGGTAGGTGACATCCGTAGGTGGGGAAGAGACGTCCCGTGGTTCACCCTTTCCGATAAACAGAATCATCGGAGGTCAGCCACTACGTTCACCTCGGCTCGGCCTTCCTTACACCATAAAACGATACCTTTATGGCAAAAATACCGCCAGTGCATCTAACAATTGAAAAAGAAATTGAACAATATGGACTACTAAAAGAGGGCAAAACATTTTCATGTGACGACAAGCTATACACAAGTAATCAAATCATGAAAAAATACGATCTCTGGACAGATCACCCCGCAAATAAAAGCGGCATTATAATCACTCCCACAGAAGAAATAGTAGACTACCGTATATATACGGATGGTTCAAAGACGGAAAAAGAAGTAGGAGCAGCGTTTATAATATTTAACAATAACAACCAAATAGCAAGAACGAAAAAATTTAAGCTTCCAGAATACAGTTCCAACTACGAAGCTGAACTAATAGCCATTAAAAAGGCAATAGAATTCATAATAACAAACAAAGCAAACAATAGCCATCAACTATTTACCGATAGTTGGTCGGTACTCCAAGCACTAAAAAACCCACTTAACACAAATTCAATAATTAACGAATTAAAACTACTCTTTAGAGAGAATGCAGCAGTAAGTATAAAACTCAGTTATGTAAAAGCATACAGCTCCTCAATAGGCCATAACTTTGCAGATGAATTGGCGAAAGAAGCCGCAAGAAACGGAGAACCAGCTTATGTTCCAATAACAAAATCATTCATTTCGAAACATTTATATACCAAGTTAAACCAGGAGTGGAATAAGGTGTGGAATAAAGATGGCAAAACAAGTTATACTTATAGGTGGATTAAGAACGTAAATCTAATTCCGGACCACTTTCCTACAAACTTCTACTCTTTCCAAGCACTGACAGGACAGGGTAGATTCCCGTTTTATTTTTCAAGATTCAGAATAACACAGGCACCTACATGCAAGTGTAGCAAGGATATAGAGAACATTGATCATTATCTAACAGAATGTCCACTCTTAATAAATGAAAGGAAAAGACTCGTTGAAAAACTAGGAGAGCACTTAGAGAACAGAAAACCGGAAATAATTAAGAAAGAGGATACAAGATTAATTTTAGAAGATATGGTTTTAAAAATTAACGAATTCCTTCTATAAGCATGAGAATAGACCAAACATAACAGAACACCAACACGACCAATCACGACAATATAAAGATGGGATATGGTACGGGGATGGAGCAGAAACGCCATGTTGGTGAGGCTTCCTCCGCCCACATCTCCAGTCATTCCCTTCTTACACCATAAGAACACAAGGAAACCAAGCAGAGCACCAGCAACACATAATCACAAACCATGAGGCGTAACAGATCTGTATACCCGGTCAAGTCAGGTCACGAACAAATCATAAAGAACAAGATCAACAAACCAAGATCAAAGAATCAAGATTCAAGTAAAGTTCAAGATCAAGAACAAGAACAAACAAGACAAGACGTCTACCAAGGATCCAAGTGTTCTTAAGGACGAAGCGTTCTTAAGGTTTAGTGTTTGTTGTTTTTCTTTTGATACTTGTAGAGTTTTCTGATTTTTCGTTTCAAACAAAGAAATTTTCCTTTCATGTTCAAAAAAAATTCAGCTGATAGTTTCCCCGTTCCCGGGCGGTGGTCGCTGATCTATCTTCTCTTCCCCATTACCCCTTCCTTTTCCTGCCCCAACCACCTTTGTACCACTACCTCAACCCATATTTCTACCCCCTCCCGCTCCCTTTCTCTCCCTGCGATACATATGTGGTGCAGGCTGGGAACCTCTTTCCCTCTCACAGTCACCTCACCTCACCTGTTAGAATGAAGCGGGGCAAGGAGGTTTATCCAGCCCATTTCTGCAGTCAACATGTGAATGGCGGGTCATGATGATTTCTGAAGAATAACTAATGCACGGTCACAGAAAACGCCAGAAACCATGGACGTACTGCACGGCGGAACTGATGCCGAAACTAGCTCGAACTCCTCAAAAATAAACCACAAAACTACATTCTCACGATTTCACTTGATGCCAATAGCACTAAAGTTTCTCCTAAATAAAAAGGAAACATTTAGAAAAACGCAATACCGTATGTATATGATTTAGAGCGTTAAAAATCGTCCAATAGTATTGCAAAGCAAGTTGGCCTCATCGGAAACGCCACGGGAAATCGCAAGGAGTGTGTAGAAATAACGTCACTCTGGAATTCAATTTGCACTCAATAAGTTTAGGTAAACACACTCAGAGCAGTCAAAACCTGGCCTATAGGACTGCACACTTTCATCTGCGCAAAAATCTCACAAAGCTTTAAAATCACTTCAGTGTTCCTGAAAGGGGCCTTGAAGAGAATTCTTCAAACTTCTGTTGGTATTTGCATTGCATAGACTCATCGCTCATCCGGTCCATAAAATAGCATACAATTCATAAACCAAAAACAAGAAAAATAGCCATATGGCAGTAGCGGCGCCTGTAACCACTACAGCACTGCGAAGACACGTCTTGCGATGTGGTTGGACGATGCCCAAGACATTGAACTTCATGTACAATTGATTCTTTTTCAATGTTAATATTTAAGGAAAAAAGTTTAGTGCTATTGGCAACAGGACATGTAGCGGAATGCAGCTGTCGCTTATTTTTGGAGTTGTGAAAACCAGTTTCGGTTTTAGTTCCTCACAACAACATGCTTGGCGTCGAACGTTATCGCTGGTATGCTGGCGTTGTCGGCTGAATGATAAGTCAGATGATGCTTCCAGACCCGCTTGGAATCATAATGCACTAGCTGAGGTGTAAGTGGCTGCACGCCCCCCGCGCCATCGGAGACGCTCAACTGCGAGGCGCTTCCCCCTCAATTTCGGAGCTTGCCTGGCTCGTCTCTGGGTCATAGGAGGCACGTTCAGACGAGGCCGACAGTAGGTGGATGTGGCATTGTGCCTGCAAGCTGTCGGTGACCTATCAAGACCACGTCAACGGGAACTCGCCAGCGCAGTTGTCTGCCTGCACGCAGTGGACCAACTCGCTTTTAATGAAATTATGATTATAGCGCAGAATGGTGACTGCAGTAGAGAAAACGTTACCTATACAAAAAGAAACCTATACAAAAAACTCCCACTTGGGATTCGAACCTGCTTCTACTGCATCCCCCCACTGCTCCTAGTGCTTCAGCCCACTCGCACATGCCCATGCCACAAGGATGCTTCTACAGCTCCGCTGTTAGAAAATAGTAACGAGCAGTCGGCATACCTGCTTTGTACGTCTAACGGTAAATGCCTAAATCTAGCTCTGGTGAACCAGGCCAACGATTTACTATCAAAAATTTTTGCCGAGTGTTTTAACGTAATAGTGTCTTAGTGCGGGTCTGTGACCGTATTATTAAATGAATGGGCAACGCTCATGCGATAATCATGTCTTACTAGAGCCGCTATTGCTGCGGAGGCACGTTATGTGAAGATATCAAGGAAGAGTTGCAGAGCACATTTCGCTTCTTAAGATCTATGACGCGATAGCGTATTATTGATGCCAAAGAAGCGTTTTGGAACAAAGTTATTACTGCATTTAAGGCTTGCCCTTCACGAGCACTGAGTCACCAAAGAGAGAAAGACTAGGAGCAAGGGGTTTAGGGGCGAAGCCTCGTAGTGGCTGGGGCTATTGTTGTCTCCTGTCATCATTTTAATCGTCGTCCCATGTAGTCACGGTACTAAAACAGCGGCAAACTTGTTTACGCCTCATGCTAGAACGCAAAGCCTACAAAAAACCGCGGGGCACTCTTTTACGCTTCACACTAGAGAGCTACGTGCTTCTAATACAAGAGACCTTTAAAGCAAAGCTGTATACCTCCACTCCCCAACGGTCTCATCTCCGTTGGCAAAAATTTCAAGGCGCCAAGACTACACTTATACACTGCATGCTTCGACACTAGCCAGGTTTAACGTTAGTGGAGATTGTCAGGAATTTTTAATCACCACATCCGATGAGAGACAGAGGCCCTCTGCGGTTGTGAGGCTTAAGGTGTGATCGTTAAAGGTTGTAGCTGCGGGGTGGTGGCCAATATAAAAGGAAAAAAGCAGGGTAACGGTCAGTTTGAGCGAGAAAGCGACATTTTCAGTGTTTTAAAGTGTTATGCTATATTGTCTAGGCGGTACTGGACGATGCAGTTTTGCGTAGGGAGAGAGTGAAGTTGTTGGATGTGTGGAGCATAGGAAAATGGGGATAAAGAGATCGTAGACAGCTCAAAGGTGAAACCTTAAGTCTAGGGTACAATATGCGAAAGCTCCTTTCTGGGCCCTCTCAGTAAACTCGCGGTGATCTTGACGTAGTGAGATAGCACAAGCTGCCTTCCACGTCTTGATAGAAGAGAAATATGCTGTATTTACATTATTCGAAGCACATACCAA
The DNA here is from genome assembly GCF_048455015.1 of Haemaphysalis longicornis. NCBI lineage: Eukaryota > Metazoa > Arthropoda > Arachnida > Ixodida > Ixodidae > Haemaphysalis > Haemaphysalis longicornis. The sequence continues at coordinate 108,654,616 of NW_027526203.1, forward strand.
TTCTAAGCACCCTCCCCCACTTTCGGGGAAAAACTCGGATTGCATGCGAATCTAAGCGCCCCCTTTTCTAAGCAGCCATCGAAAGGCGGACTTCAGACGAGTGGAAGCTGGCTCGAGTTGACGTTGTGGCCAAGTCATTTAAGATTTTCAATTACAAACCACTTCAACGGAACACAAGACTATTTGCTAGGAGATACTGAAAGCGGCGGCCCAAGCGACACAACTCCCTCAAATGGTACTGAAGGTGACTGGGTATCATATATTAAAGCGGCGGGTTCACAGTGCCTATTTTTCGGTTGAATATTTCTCCAATAAAACAATAATATTTTCGCCCGTCTCATCGAGATACGGCCACGAAAAGGGGGGGGGGGGGCGGCAGGGAATTTAGGGGGGGGGGGGATACGGCCACATCGAGATACGGCCACGAAAAGGGGGGGGGGGCAGGGAATTTAGGTTTTTCGAATCTGAACACCGCCCTCACTTTGGGTATCGCAATCTTGGAAAAAATGGGGTGCTTAGGATCGAGTAAATGCGGCCTAATGTTTGAGTTGCTCTCCCTATAGCATACACGTGGAAATGGCTTGGTTGCGCGGGAGAGGGCGGATGTGTTCCCGAATTTAGCAGAGTTTAAAACTTACGCTTCATGTTCCAACCAAACATCTCCGTCCACTTAGATTTGCAGATACTTGTGTTGGTTTGTCATCTAGAGAGTTTGCGATTCGTCAGAATTGAAACCGCTCGTGGCACGGTGAAGGATCGTGTTTCCAGAGGAGGATGAATACCCTCCCCACATGGCCTTAGGGTGTTTTTTGAAATAAAAAATAAAGGAGACGTTCCTAACATTTCCCGGAAATGGCTCCTCGATTACTTAGCGATGGCTCATCGTGACCACGATTATTGCGGTAACTGGGATCGGGAGGAGCAAGGTTTGTGAGTTCACGTGCCCCTTTGTCGGTGCCTCGTTATCTTCAGCTCCTTGTGCCCAGGTGTCCAGATAACGTAAACTTTCCTTATTGGGGATGGGAATATCTTACCGAAGCGTTTAGGTATTCTGGCTGCAGCCAAAAGTCTAATGCTATTTGAGAGTCTGTAATAACGTTCACGCATATATTTGGTACTTGAGCTTGTCGGAATGCGGAGAGGATTCCTCCAACTTCTGCTTCTTCGTTCCAGCATGTAGGAGATTCAGGCAGTTAAAAAGATTGTCGGAACAGTTAACTACGACAATTGCTTCTTCGTACTTTTGGACATCCCGGAATCAGGGCAGTGTTACCATAATTTTGAAATCCTGATCTCATAATTTTTGGATGACTCTGACCCTATACTTTGACCTACCGGAGAGTGGAAGCCATCGTGAACATTTTCAGCCATATTGGAACAACTGCGCCAATGGCGGTATGCCGAAGAATACGCACAGTGCAATTTCGGAAACGGAACAAGCGAAATAGGAACAAGCATATCGGACAGCTCTTTCCGTCGGTAGATAAAGATGACCACATAAGGGAAATAGTTCATAATAATTACAACAAAATATTCTTCGGGTGCATTGTTACTTACTAATAAATCTATCAATACCAACCAGTCAGTCAGTCCGTCAGTTACCCAGCTTTCTAATCAATCCTCAAATCAATCTCACTGTTCAACCCAGTACTATATATAAGGGTGTTTCAGCAAACTTCAGCGGGAGTTTTACAAATATGCCGATCCACTCTAAGACGACGCGGTTGTCTATTTTATATGTAGTGTGTCAACTATTTTTTGCACCTTGCCTAATCAGACAATCAGTCACGCTTAATTAGCCAACTTGTGGAGCAACGAAGCTAGGCAAAAACTTTCTGTTAGAAAGTTGCAGAGCGGTTTGCAGAATGTCCGAATAAACAGTTTCCGTCTCTCTCTCTATTCAGTATTACTGTTTTTCTGCTTACTGAAAAAATTCGCGCCACTCCACCCTGTGAATTTGGTTGGAAAGCAAAGCGTAAACGGCACCCACAACGATTGCCCATGAGACGTCACTAAATTCACTCACGTCGCTCTACAAATAGCGAAACAAAAGAGAAGTGACATGGACTTAACCACACCATTTATTACTTGAAAGAGATATTCTTGGTAAGGTTAAATCATGAATGATGCATGAATGGTGGTTGGTTGAGTTGTATTCGTGTAGCACATGAGTGGAAACTTTTTTTATCAAATTAAAGCAAAATCAAACCCGGTGTTAGATGATCTTACTTCTCCGTCTCTGCCGCCGCGGACGGAGGCGACGATATCGGCGGCAAGAGGGGGACGAAATACTTCTATTCAGATTTCCGAACGGCCCAAAGTGCGGCGCAGGGAAGTGGTTCGTTCTTCACTGGAGCCCATATGCAGTCCGCGCCCCCTGTGCTCTGTCCCCCAGTTGAAGCTGCGTAGGCAGAGAGGGGCTGGACAGCAGCATTTACAATTGCTTTTGTTGGGTAGTTGATGAAAAGAAAGGAGGGTGCTCAAGGCTAAAGTAGCACACCACGATTATAGGGAGGGCTGCTCCTACTTCTGTGCAAAATTTATATTCTGCGTCGTAGCGATTCGGGTGCTATAAGTGAAGACGTGTAAGGTGTGGGAAGGAGCCGGATTTTATGAGCCGTAGGGTAGTTTGTTGTTCTCTGGAATGTTTAGGGTAAGGCGAAGGTAGGGTCTGTCTCTGAAGGCAATAATGCTGGGTTAGGTTCCTGAACGTAACAAGCGGATGACTGTCCTCGTGCAGCTCTGTAGCAAGGAGTGTAAAAGCGCAGGCTTGTTGGTGGGCGTATGCGTTGCCCTTCATGGAAGCGTGAGTGGGTGTCCAGATGACCCGAATGGAACCGTTTGGGGAGTGGTTTTTTACCACATGCAGTGCAAGTCGGGACACCCAACCCGATTGGTAATTCTGGTAGGCTTCTTAGGAATCGGTGACTACCTTCCGAACCCCTGCTTGAGTGAGAGCCAAGGCGATGGCAGCCTCTTCTGCGGCCGTCATATCTTTGGTTTTGAGGGGAGACACGCGAGAAGGTTTGTTCTGGAGGTAGCCACTAGCATGGCGTATTGCTCTCGTCGATGTTGGGAGGCGTCTGTGTAGATAACTGCATGATCCCCACCGAGGGTGGTGCTGAGCGCTTGATTCCGTGCTTGCCGGCGACCCTCGTCGTGTGAGGGGTTCATATTTCTAAGCAAAGGGAGCATCTTTACTTCTTGTCGCCAAGAGCCCAGGAGTACATCAAGCGGAGTGACACTCTGTTCTGCCCAGACAATCGGATGAAGGATGCGGTGACTCGCCGCAGTTCTGCTCAATCGGAGCTTCTGGTTAGAAAGGTGGCCTTCTATCAGCTCTTCCACCATGTTGTGAAGCCCGTGCTAAGCAGCCTGTCTGTGGGCGAACTCAGGGGAAGACCAATGGCCTGCTCAACCACCTTTTTAATCATTTACAGCATCTTTATGTCCTGCTTGCTGAGAAGACAGGGGGTTAACGTAAGGGATTCTCGAAAAGGCAAAAGCTTCAAATAATCGAACGGTATCGGACTCCTTGAGCCCTCGCTTCTTGATGGCAACTCGCCTGGTGATGTGCATGATTTGATTGATTGTGCGTTTGAGGCGCTGCAAGGATACGCCCCTCTTGTTGTTGGCCTAGGAATGTAGGCCCAGGATCTTGATGCAGGGGCTTGGAGTGATGGCCTGGCCATCAAAGAGTATTTGATTGTGTTCCTTGATGGGTCGTTTGGCGGGAGTGTGGACGACAAGGCGCTGTGATTTTTACGTGAACATTGGAGGCCCCAGGCTTTAGCACATTGGCGTACTAGAACTCAGATGCTAGGCATTGGTGGGAGCTTCCTTTAATTTTTGTAACTCTTACCACATACGCAAGGCGCGCAGAGGGCCGCTAGACGTGCCGTGGGCGGACCGCACAGCGGCGCGAGATGTCGCGTGACGCTATCATGTGGCATTCAGCGACAATGCAAGGGGGTAAATTCGTAGATGTGCTTGGTGAGTGCACCCCCTGTCTTCTCCATTTGCGCGTGGGTTCGTAGCTAAATCGGTAAGACAACGGGCTCTCGCCACTATGTTAGTTTATCAGTGCCAGGTTCGATTCCTGGCGGTGCCATTAAAGTCTTTTATTTGTTCACGGGAGTTTTCTGTTGTCACTAACGGTCGCGAAAGAACCCTTGGGGGGTTGAGGTAAAAGGCTTTGCCTTAAAACTACACATACGACCCCGTAACTGATACTGTTATAGCATCGAACATATGCACAGGCGTCCCCCCTTTGCGACCTAAGAACCACTCAACTAGAGAATTGCCGTCGTTATCGGTTACGTACACTGAAATTCGAAGCTTACTTCCTAAACACGACCAGTTATGTTCTTACTTGGACGACAGTAATAGCGACATCTTGGTGCTAACTGAGACTTGGTAACATTCAGACATCAGTGATACTGAACGTATTAACAAAAAGATGAACTACAGCGTTTATAGATACGATAGAACACACAGGAGGGGTGGTGGTGTTCTGCTCACAGTTAGGAATGGAATATGGTCGTTTTCCGTTGAAACGAATGCTTCGTTTGAAATAATGTGGGCTGCATGCGTGACGGCATCCGTCGAGGTCTTAATAGGCGCCTGCTACCGTCCACGTGACTCCGATCCATCTTTCGTGAAAGAACGGCGTGAAAGTATATCTTGTGCCTTGAAACAATGCCCTACTACCTTTTCGGGGACTTTATATTCTCTCTCATTGATTGGTCGCTCCTCTCAGCCCCCTGTAGCACTTCAACCGAATCCATTAACTTAACCCTAGACTTTACTGTTGTTCAAATTATAGACTAACACACTCGAGGGTCTAACATCTTAGATCTTGTATTACCACTGCACCAGAAAGCATAGGATCCGTATCATACATCGATGGTTTCAGAGATTAAAAGCTCCTTCAGTTTACATTTCACACTCTTTAAAATGTTCGGGTGCCATCATTAAAAATACGCGATTATAATAAAGGTAATTACAGGGAAATGAACGCAAAATTGGAGGAATTCTTCAATGAATCCCTTCTACCCTCATTCAGTTCCCGGTCTGTAAATGACAGCTGGGTGCTCTTCAAGAACAAGATAGGCGAACTGGTAGACAAACACGTGCCTCTAATCACAACTAAAATAATCAATCTAATCCATGGTTCAACAGACAACTCAGAAACATGCGAAACAAAAAGAAACGATTGTATAAGAGTGCTAAATCTACTTTGTGGGGATCGCGACTTTCACGCGAACCCCTTTCTGGCTAGCTTCCCATCGCGGCCGGCATGCACAATGCGCATCGCCCACGCGACGGGAACCATATGGGAGGGCGCCAGCGATCGGACGGTTTGTTGTTGCCCTGGTGGAGGCGTTGACCCTTTTCCCCACTGCCGTACCCGAGAACCAGTTCTTCCTCGATACTAGCGCCACCAAAAGGCGAGGTCTGGTGGGTTGTCCGATGACGTGAGGGCGGCCTCTTGTCTTGGGGATCCGGTAGCGCGCGGACGTTTCGGCGCGCTGGTCCTGACCTGGGGAACGTGCCACAATGGGACGCGTCCGGGCGAGCTGGCAGACTCCAACGGCGCTCGTACGCGCAGCGCTCCGCTGCTCCGGTGTGCCATCGGTGAGTCGAACCATCTCGATCTCTAGTGTTGTTTAATGCCTCGCTCCCAGTGTTACCGTTATGGCCTACGGCCAGTCTGTATGCAGTGTACTTGTTTTGCACGTTGCAATAAATGCTGCCATTGGTGTTTTGCCCTCGCCGCCTCTGCCTTTATCTGTCTCCGCAAACAACGGACCCATCCGCAGCCGTCGCTCCCAAGGCATGTTTGGTGAGCGCGGATGGCTGCGGGGTGGGAAATAACTAGTGTGTGAAAGGTAGAACCCCACAACTTCCAGTGCGTCGTCATCGGCCAAATAGAAGAAATTTCCATGAACTTTTAACTCTGCAGTACACAGTGCCAAACAAAAATACTTTTCCTAGGATTTACCTTCTTCTTTAAAAAACAACTCCAGAAAGTTTTGGAAGTCAATTTCAAACAATCGCTCTGGTGATAACATTATATTACATGGTGAAAACAGTATTTCCCTTGAGGACCATGCATGTACGCAGGCATTCAATCATCTTTTCTCGTCGGTATTCACTCAGGAAGATCATTCCACCATACCCATGGTTCCCGAATCCGAGAACAGGTATATGCAACCAATTAATATTACTCCTGGAGGCATCGCTTCACTAATCGGCATTCTTAAAGTCTCCACTTTATCTGGTGTCGATAACATCAACTCGAAAATATTAAAGAACACTGTGCACATCTCCAGTCAAATTCTGTTCCATATTTTCAGTAAATCATTGTCATGGTCAGTTGCCTGCCGATTGGAAAATCGCCAAAGGTTGTTCCCATATTAAAATCCAATAACAAACACGCACCCGAAAATTATCGCCCGATTTCTTTCATGTGCATATGCTGTAAATTACTGGAGCAGATTATTGCATCTAGCGTGTATATTCACCTCGAATCCAACAACTTTTTTTTCGTCCATCAGCATGGCTTCAGAAAAGGCCTGTCATGTGATACACAACTGCTGGAATTTACAACTGACCTACGCTCTAACGTGAATGCTAACCAATAAACAGACTGCATTTTCCTAGTTTTTTCAAAAGCTTTGGACCGTGTTGCTCGTTCCTGCCTCATTTCAAAATTATCAGCCCTTTCCCTGGCTTCTTTAACTTTATCATGGATTCGGAACTTTCTGTCTATGCGCCAACAATTTACCGTGGTCAATAACTTTTCTTCACACCTCGTTGATGTTTACTTCTGGAGTGCCGCAGGACAGCGTCCTGGGCCTAATACAGTTCCTGATTTACATAAATGACCTGCCCCTCAACATTTCATCATGGATACGACTCTTTGCCGATGATTTTATTATATATCGTACGATTACTAGCCTTAAGACCACCTTTCATTACGGAATGACTTAAACATAATCTACAATTGGTGTAATATATGTCACTTAATTTGAGTAACTGCAAAGTAATCTCTTTCAGTCGGAAACACAATAATTCAGAATTTCTTTATTCTATCAACCACAGTGCAATTTCGCAAGCCGCTTTCTATAAATATCTGGGTGTTCATCTAACACCTAATCTCTCGTAGAGTAGCCACATTTACGCCATCTGCGCAACGGCTTCTAAATCACTGGGTTATCTGCGACAAAATTTACGATGCGCACCAGCCCTTGTCCGTAAACACGCGTATCCTTTACTCGTCCACAGCTAGAATTCCGGTCAGAAATCTGGTCCCCTCACTAAAACTACCTAATCGTACAGCTGCAATCTATTCAGAACAGAGCCACAGGATTTATTACACGCAAGTATGACCGTCATCTTAGCGGTATTCAAACCGAACACGAGTTTTCAATTCAGCCGCTAGATACCCGTCGCACTATCGCGTTGTTATGCGTTTTCCATAAATACATAGCATCAGACCTAACCCGCTTCCTCTTAACGCTCCGGTACGTAAGTCATGACGCCTTCATAATAGTCATAGTATCAGGCGCATTTTAAGGCAAAGCCTTTTACCTCAACCCCCAAGGGTTGTTTCGCAGCCGCTGGTGTCACCAGAAAACTCCGGCGAACAAATAAAATAATTTAATGGCACCGCCAGGAATCGAACCTGACACTGATAAACTGACACAGCGGCAAGAGCCCGTTGTCTTACCGATTTAGCTACGAGCCCACGCGGAAACGGAGAAGACAGGGGGTGCACTCACCAAGCACATTTACGGATTTACACCCTTGCATTGTCGCTGAATTCCACATGATAGCGTCACGCGACATCTCGAGCCGCTGTGCGGTCCGCCCACAGCACGTCTAGCGGCCCTCTGCGCGCGTTGCGTATGTGCTAAGAGTTACAAAAATTAAAGGAAGCTCCCACCAATGCCTAGCATCTGAATTCTAGTACGCCAATGTGCTAAAGCCTGTGGCCTCCAATGTTCACGTAAAAAATCACAGCTCCTTGTCGTCCACCCTCCCGCCAAACGACACATCAAGGAACACAATCAAATAATCCTTGATGGCCAGGCCATCACTCCATGCCCCTGCATCAAGATCCTGGGCCTACATTTCCAGGCCAACACCAAGAGTGACGTATCCATGCAGCGCCTAAAACGCACAATCAATCAAATCATACACATGACCAGGCGAGTTGTCATCAAGAAGCGAGGGCTCAAGGAATCCGATACCGTTCGATTATTTGAAGCTTTTGCCTTTTCGAGAATCCCTTACGTCAACCCCCTGTCTTCTCAGCAAGCAGGACATAAAGATGCTGTAAATGATTACAAAGGCGGTTGAGCAGGTCATTGGTCTTCCCCTGAGTTCGACCACAGAGAGGCTGCTTAGCACGGGCTTCACAACATGGTGGAAGAGCTGAGAGAGGGCTATCTTTCTAACCAGAAGCTCCGATTGAGCAGAACTGCAGTGAGTCGCCGCATCCTTCATGCGATTGTCTGGGCAGCAAAGAGTGTCACTCCGCTTGATTTACTCCTAGACTCTTGGCGACAAGAAGTAAAGGTGCTCCCTTTGCTTAGAAATATGAACCCCTCACACGAAGAGGGTCGCCGGCAAGCACGGAATCAAGCGCTCAGCACCACCCTCAGTGGGGATCATGCAGTTTTCTACACAGACGCCTCCACACATCGACGGGGGCAATACGCCATCATAGTAGCTACCTCCAGAACCAACCTACTTGCGTGTACCTCACTAAAAACCAAAGACATAACGGCTGCAGAAGAGGCTGCCATCGCCTTGGCTCTCACTCAAGCAGGGGTGCGGAAGGTAGTCACGGATTCCTAAGAAACCTAACGGAATTACCAGTCCGGTTGGGTGTCCCGACTTGCACTGCATGTCGAAAAAATTTCCCCGCATTTCCCCGAGGGGAAGAATGTGAAAGTGCGAATGCAGGAGTTGAATTTGCGCGGTTCGGTAATGTTCGCGAAATAAAGATCACACACACACACACAACTACAAAGAAAGAAAGATGCATTTATTCACAGACACCTATTTGTGTTGTCGTTGTACTTGATTGCTAGAGCGGATCTCAGCTTTGAAATTTCGTGTCAGTACTCCTTTAAGCGGGTGCATTAGCCCTTCTCACGCCCGATTCCTGGCCAATCCCCCACGTGGGTATGTGCCATGCACAGACACCTATTTGTGTTGTCGTTGTACTTGATTGCTAGAGCGGATCTCAGCTTTGAAATTTCGTGTCAGTACTCCTTTAAGCGGGTGCATTAGCCCTTCTCACGCCCGATTCCTGGCCAATCCCCCACGTGGGTATGTGCCATGTCAGCGGCCAGGCAGCGCGCGCCCATCTCCCCCCGTTGCCATGGAAGACGAGGAGCGCGCGCACCCGCAGCTGTTGCTATGTGGACGGACGGCGGTCAACGGAATTCAGGGTCGCTTATAAAGTGCATTCGCACTTAAAAAACCACTCCCCAAACGGTTGTATTCAGGTCATCTGGACACCCACTCACGCTTCCACGGAGGGCAACGTATATGCCCACCAACAAGCCTGCGCTTTTACCCCCAGTGCTACAGAGCTGCACGAGGACAGTCATCCGCTTGTCACGTTCAGGAACCTAACCCAGCATTATTGCCTTCAGAGACAGACCCTACCTTCGCCTTACCCTAAACATTCCAGAGAACAACAAACTACCCTACGGCTCAAAAAACCCGGCTCCTTCCCACACTTGACACGTCTTCACTTATAGCACCCGAATTGCTACGACGCAGAATGTAAATTTTGCCCAGAAGTAGGAGCAGTCCTCCACATAATCGTGGTGGGCTACTTTAGCCTTCAGCACCATCCTTTCTTTTCATCAACTACCCAACAAGAGCAATTGTAAATGCTGCTGTCCAGCCCGTCTCTGCCTACCCAGCTTGAACTGGTGGACAGAGCACAGGCCGCGCGGACTGCATGTGGGCTCCATTAAAGAACGAACCACTTCCCTGAGCCGCAAGCTGGGCCGTTCGGAAATCTGAATAGAAGTATTTCCTCCCCCTCCTGCCGCCAATCTTGTCGCCTCCGTCCGCGGCGGCAGAGACGGAGAAGTAAGATCATCTAACACCGGATTTGATTTTCCTTTACTTTTATAAAAAAAGAGTTTCCACTCATGTGCTACACCAATACAACTCAACCAACCACCGTTCATGCATCATTCATGGTTTAACCTTAGCAAGAATATCTTTTTCAAGTAATAAATGGTGTGGTTAAGTCCATTTCACTTCTCTCTGGTTTCGCTATTTGTAGATCGACGTGAGTGAATTTAGTGACGTCGCATGGGTAATCGTTGTGGGTGCCGTTTACCGCTTTGCTTTCCAACCACATTCACAGGGTGGATTGGCGCGAATTTTTTGGCAAGACGCTTGCTTTCAATTCATCGGCATTGTCTCGAGCAATCATGCACTCGAATTACCTTCCTGAGCGAATTGCATCCCTACTTAGTCAAGATAGCTTTACCGAAAATCTGCACCGACATTTTTCTAACTAATTGTGTAATGATGAATTGCCAGAATAATATTGTTACTGTTTATGGATATTTTCCCCTTGTATTTGAGTGTTTTTGGATGGTTTAGACTCCACAAAAAACCCTGTGCGTTTGTAACAGTTGTTTCTTAGAAACTTGTACGACGTGTTTCATTTCCGTCTGTAAGCTGATTACCCAAACCTTATCTTGTGTACTTCTTTTTTGTGTTTTTCTTCTTTTTCCCCACTATTTTTTAATGTTCTCACAAAAATGTAACCCGCTTACTCAATGCTCTTCAATGGGCCTGTAAAGTATAATAAATAAATAAATAAATAAATAAATAAATAAATAAATAAATAAATAAATAAATAAATAAATAAATAAATAAATAAAACGTGCGACTTTTTTGGAACCCAGACTGATACAACGACGAGGCAAAGCACCCATTGAGTGATCAGCACGTGGTCTGCTCCGAGGGCGACACGAGTTTTTCCCGCAATGCTTGAAGCTTCTCCGCAATACTCACACTTTAAACCCTTCAGGAACCTTGTGGAACCAATATACCGAAGCCAATATACCGAAGCCGAAACAAAGCAGAACATTTCGAAAATTATGAGTAATCGGGGTGAAAAGATCGTCGCCAATAGAGTTACGCTCATTCCTGATCGCCTGGTGGTCGATGGCTCTACTAGGCGTGAGGGTAAAAGCTCGTTATGTTTAGTTTCAGTTCCGGTTCGGGTTCAGCGTAATGGAAAAATAACGGTTCAGGTTCGGGTTCAGTTCAGGAAAAAATATCGCTTTGGTTCAAATTTTGGGTTCGGTTCGGTTCCGCTTCGACACATCGGTTTAAAGCGGCCCTAAACACGATTCCAAATGTTGCAATATTACGTGCGCAATTGCTGGAATACTAAGAAACGTCCTGTCGCAAAAACGCTAAGCGTTGAGCGCTAGCCGGGTTATCGTTCACTAAAAAGATACAGGAATAAAGCCCGGAGCTTTCAGCCTCTCATCGCGCCTCCAAAGCACTGTGGAAGCTGTGATGTCACCGACCAGGCGCAATACCGCGTAGACGCCGTAGAGATACAGGGCAGGCTCGAGATGCAGGCAGCCATTGACTCCGCTCAGCGGTACGCCACGCTCTATTTTTAGCAGTCGACGGCCGTGCTCCGCCTATTACAGCCGCTACCCCTGAGCGGGGCAGGTGGGCGGACGGCCCGCATCGAAACGTCGTGCGGCCGCGCCCCTCGCATCGGCCCTGGTCGCGTCGACACGGCAATTTTAGGGGGGAAGCTCCTTAGGGCGTGGGTCTGTCCATCCTCGACGTATGTATGTAGCCACCTCTAGTTTAGTTCTTGGATTGTTTACTAGATGGCGTGGCTACCTCTAGTTTAGTTCTTGGATTGTTTACTAGATGGCGGTACTTGTATATGATGAAAAGATGCGCTTGGATTGTTTACTAGATGGCGTGGCTACCTCAAGTTTAGTTCTTGGATTGTTTACTAGATGGCGGGGAGCGTTGTAATAAAATCCGTTCGCTGTTGGCGCGCGCTCGGAGTCGCCCGATGGATAAGGCTGCAGATGTGCGAGCCCGCGAGGCAGAAGCACTCCGTGAAGCTGCGCGACGCCGCCGCCAAGATCCTGCCGTACGAGAGCGGGAGGCCGAAGCGTGTCGTCTGGCTGCGCGACGACGCCGCCAAGATCCCAGCGTTCGAGAACGAGAGGCCCAAGCGTCACGGCAACGGCGCAAGGACCCTGCCGTACGCGAAGCGGCACGGCTGCGGCGCGAAGAGGATCTCCAAAACGTCAGAGAACGGGAAGCGGCGAGAAAGCGCGCGTATCGGCAGGCAGACCCCGATGCAGTGAGAGCTCGTGAGGCGTCTGCAAAACGCATCAGGCGAGCTCAGCCCCAAGGTGCCGACGCGCGGTTTAAGCGAGACTTTCTAGACGTTACGTTCGGACACAGATGTAGTGGGCGAACTTTCACTGAAGAGTCACGGTTTTACCGATGATTTCCCCTCAGGAGCTTCGCCCACTCATCATCATTCACCCCGTGGATATGCTGTGAATTTTTTTCGTATGGCGGAAACGAGCGTTTGAAGACTAGGTAGGGTGTCCCAAGCACAACACGCTCGCTCACGACAGCAATTGAAGATTTCTACCGATGACTAGCGACTCGCTAGCGTTTGTGCATGCGGCGCTGTCGCGGCGCAGAACAGGCTTAGCATCACCACAGTTATTCAGTCACTGCTTTACTAAGCCGAGCCGACGAGAATCACCAGCGCAATCTTTCACTGCACTATCACCCCTCTCACGCATTCACGAACTGATTTTCTGGCGGGCGATGACAAGTTTTAGCTGCTGGGTCATTCCATGCCAAACATCTCAGCCGTAAAGTCGACCATCAAAGATTTGTTCAGTAAAAATTGTGGGCCATCCTCGCACGGCTTACAGTACTCTCTCAAAGTGTTTTAGTCCAGAAAACTGTATTCTTTTTCTAGCCTCCCTTTTATCTGCAGGGTTTAGAGGAAAGTTATATCTGCCAAAAAATCAATTGAAAACTCGGTTCTTTTCCGATCACCAACATTTTTTCGTGGACATCATGTTGAGGCGCTGGGCTGGTCTATGCCCCATTTTTAAAATGTTTTTGCTTTTTTTTCACGATGTTCAGCTTTTTCAAACATTTTTAGCAAATATAAGAACATTATCTCAGCCAATGAAGCAATTGTTTCTGTATTTCACCATTGTGGACAATTTATAAAAATATATTGATTTTGATAAAAGGATAAATGTGCGAGAAAACATTTGTCAAATCTGGAAAAATCTCCTTTCTGGCCAATTATCGCCCCAAAAATTTCGCATTGTTGTGATCGTAGTAAAAATATCATATAGAAGGCTCCCGCTAGAACAAATGATCTAAAGTTACTTCACAAAGATTAATCAGAACAGCTTTCATTTGAGGAGAGCAAAAGCTTGAATTTGTATACAGACACAACTTCATCAGGTCTTCTTCTTCTTCGTCTTCTTCTCTGTACGGCGTCTTCTCTTTACGGGATGCGCCTGACTGCACGACAGACACGCGAGCCTGCTGGTTCGCGTTGCAAGAATACCTTTCCTGCAATGGTATTTCGTGGCCTCAGCACAGAACAAAGGGATAATTCGCGGGTTGGTGGGAAAAGCACAACGTGGAGACAGCGGTTGTGGGCCCATTCTATGAGTACGTGTAACTCAATCACTGGCTGGACAACACATGTGCATTTAAAACATCGGTGTAAGTGATTCCCACTAACGCATACAAATAAATCTGTGTAACTCGATAACTGCGCCGTTGTTTATTTCGTAATGTTCGGCATACATAAAAGATACCACAGATGGTTTAAATGCACGTCCTGCATGTCCGTCATATCCTGCCAGCCGTTGAGTCTACACGTGCTCATAGAATGGGCCCACCACAGCTCCACAGCTCCACGTTGTACTTTTTCTACCAACACGCGAATTATCCCTTTTCCCCGTTTTGTCACTACCAAATACCACCATTGCAGGAAAATGTATTCTTGCAGCGCGAACCCTCTGGATGGCGCGTCGTTCATGCAGGCACGTGCACGCCGTGCAGAGAAGACACGCTGGGGAACAACGTCGTGAACTGGTGTCGGTGTACGAATTCGAATTTTTTTTTCTCTGCTGAAACAAAAACTGTCCTGGTTAAACTTTCTGAAATAAACTCCGACAATTTGTACTGCGAAATGCCATGCATTTGATATTTTTACTGCGAGAACAACAATGCGCAATTTCGGGGTAACAAGGGGCCAGAAAGGAGATTTTTCCAAATATGACAAATGTTTTCTCGCACACTTCGCCTTTTATCAGTATCAATATATTTTTACGAATTGTCCACAATGGTGAAATATAGAAACAATTGCTTCATTGGCTGAGAGAATGTTCTTATATTTGCTAAAAATATTTGAAAATGCTCAACATCGTGTGTTTTCTGAATGGCGTAATGACAGAAAAAAGTAAAAATATTTAAAAAATGCGGCATAGAGCAGCCCAGGGCTTCAACATGATGTTCACAAAATAATGTTGGCGATTGAAACATAAGTATTATTTTATGATTTTTTTTTTGACAGACCTAACTTTTCTTTAAATCCTGGAAATAAAAGGGCGGCTAGACAAAGAACAAAATATTTGTTTTGGCCAAAAATACTTTGAGGGAGCATTGTGGGGCATGCGAGAATGGCCTACAATTTTTACTGAGCAAATCCGTGATGGTCGACCTTTCGACTTGGCATGGAATGACGCTGCTGTGGTGTACGCCGTATCGTGCATACACCACAGAGTGCGCTCCTTGTCGAACGAGTAGGCAGATGCTTGCCGCGGTCGCGCGTGTAGCGGCGTCTCCGTCTCCAGAGGCTCTCTGTGTCTTTCGGCGTTATTCATACCTTGTAAACGCTGCGCAATATCTACAAACTCAGCTAAGCTCGCGTGACGGATGGCGACGCTCGACAGTCTTCCCTACTAAGATACGCCGTGCCGCCGGTGCAGGAGCGCCGCTCGCTGAAACGTGCACCCGCGGTTCTCCCAGAGCCCGGAACGCCGATTGGCTACAGCATTTAAAGCGGCCCACCAATAGTGGCGCCGTGCTGTTCAGTGCTTCGTGCGTCATAGAGGCTGCGTCCTAGCATTATGCCGCATGTCGGAGCAGGGCAGTACGGCGGCGAGAAACCGGTTAGATAAACAAACAAACAAACATCTTGTTTGCCTATTTGTGTGGCCCCCGCTTCACGCCCAGGTTAATTATTGTGTATACGTTGTCGTGAAGGGGTACTCTAGCGTTTGCGCGATTGAAATGGCGACCCTCAGAAGCCTATTAAGGCATCTGTAAGCTGTTCGGGATAAACGCCGCTTTTAAAAATATTGTTAACAATGCTCGCCAGAGCGCCGGATGACTGTTGTGCAACTAGCTTGGTTTTCGCAGCGGATATATTGTTTAATACTAATACAGGGCTTGTATTTTTTAAACTTCTTATAATCTTAAAGACTGCTTTCGGTGTTGTCGGGATTAGAAAAAAACAAAGACTGTACGCGAGGGGCACGAAAATTACAATTAAATTGTGGTTGTTGTGGCTGCTAGAAAATAATCTGTTAAATGCATTGGCTATGTCGGGTGAGTAAGTAGAACCCGAATGCCACCAGTAATTTTCGATAAAGGTGAACTCGTTTCAGAAACATGCAAGTAAAAAAATTGGGCCCATCTCCCCGCGAGGGGGACTCGAGTAATTGCGTCGCATAGGGGGTGGCTGTATTGCGTTAACGTTTAGTATTTGGGGAGTTGGTGGTAG
Source organism: Haemaphysalis longicornis (assembly GCF_048455015.1). Taxonomy (NCBI): domain Eukaryota; kingdom Metazoa; phylum Arthropoda; class Arachnida; order Ixodida; family Ixodidae; genus Haemaphysalis; species Haemaphysalis longicornis. Next base: position 108,670,490 of record NW_027526203.1, read on the forward strand.
TGAATGCGTTTTATCAGCAGCTTCTTGACGTAGTTTGAATGAGTCAAGGATATAAGGCGCGTTCGTAGCCTCCCATTCTGTGTCGGCTTTGTGGCGCAGTGGGTAGAGCACCATGTACATTGCGTTCCGCCCGCAGGGTCGACGGATCGAAACCAGGCGCCGGACAGTATTTTTTTTTATATAGTGTAGGGGGAGGGGTGCGGACTACGACTACGGACGTCAACGCGGGTGACATCGTGAGTTACTGAAATGCTCTGCATTTAAAACTGCTTAATTATTTGCGAATGTTTGTGGGTATTCGTTCCGTTTTAGATGCGACGCTGAGAGCATCTCTTGCCGGCGCCTCTGTCACTCCTGCGTGCGTCCGTCGTCGTCGTTGTCCGCATAGCTGCGCCCCTCCTCCTCTCGCCGTGATATTGGCCCTCTCCCCCAACATCTGTGGCGCGCGCAGTGCGGCGCGCTGTCTCACTCCGCCGGTGGGCGGTGTTGCCCGCGGCGCAAGCGCGCTGTGCGCATGTGCAGCGCCCTCTCTCTCCGTGGTCTCCTCTCCTTCGGGCGCGCCGCGCATACGTTTCACGCAATTCAAGTAATCGACCCAACGGAAACGCACAATGGAACCCCCTTCAGCTTCGCATCACATCAGGGTTCCCACGAGGGGAGGTGGGCGTAATTTTTTGAGTATTTCATTTCGGTAATAATTACGCTTAGCCTGCCTAATTAAAGGGGTGAAAATATGCGAATACTTTTTAAACGGGCACTAAGAGCACGGTTAAAAGGCTGAGCTTTAACCTTTTTATGAAGATTATCTTTTTTCTGAATGCTGCGTAAGAGGCCGTTTGTTATCTATGGTTTTCAGGACGCACAATACCATCGGAAATGTGAAGTTACTGTCGTGCACACACCAATGCGTTTGTTTTTGTTTTTTTTTTTGCGGGAAACAGATTAAAAGTGTCGTCAACATCAGTTTCTTGGAATCGGTTATTCCAGTCGGTATTTCATATAGCGTCAACAAATTTATTGTTATCGAACGAACGCCTTATCATGGTATTAGTTTTAATTTTACTGGCACTTCCTTCCAAAAGAAAGACGCGGTAATGATTCCAAATATGATGGTGAACGACAACATCTAGTTGGGGCGAAAGAATGTTTGGTAAAAGAGAGTCAATGTCGGTACCCATCGGGTTACAACTAGTGGGCCCGTTTATTAGCGAGTCCATTTCACGACAAAGTGCGCAAGTTGTGTAATCTGAAAGACTGCCGTCATTTATATCCGCAATGTCTGGGTTGATATCACATAGTATTATAATGTTCCTTTTTTCAGCATTGAGTGAAGTAAGGATGCGGTCAATTTAGCTAAAGCAGTCAAAGTAAGACGAGGAAGTTGAGCGATAAATAGAGGCAACGGCAGTGTTTTAAAGAGAAGTTTTTTACCGCTACCGCCCAAGGGTTTTGTAGCGACCGTTTGTGTCAACAGAAAACTCCTGCGAACAAATAAAACAAGTTACTGTAACCACCGGAAATCGAACCTGGCACGAATAGAGAAACTATGTGAGAGCCGATTGTCTTACCGATTGAGCTACGAGACCATGTGGAGACGAGAGAGATAAACGGTGCACTCACTGCGCACACCTGCGGGTTTACCCCCTGCGTTCTCGCTGAATGCCACGTGATAGCGTCACACTACCTCTCGCGCCGCTGTGCGCTCTGTACACGGCCAGTGCAGCGGGTGTGTGCGCGCCTCTGCGCATGTGGATTTCGTAAAAATTAAAAGACGCTCACACCAACGCATCATATCTCACTTCTCCTGCGTCTCTGCTGCTCATCTCGTCCCCTCCGTCGGCGGCGGCAGCGGCAGAGAAGTGGGGTCCTCTAACAACGGGTTGAGCTTCCTTTCATTTTATAAAAGAACTCCCCACTCATGTGCTTCACCAATACAGCTCAACCAACCACCATTCATGGAGCGTGCATTAATTTAACCTTAGCACAAAATATCTCTGGAGTAATAAAGAGCGTGTTTAAGTGCATTTCACTTGTATCTGGTTCCACTCCTTGTAGAGCCCCGTGTGTGAATGCAAGTGACGTCGCATGGGTAATCGTTGTGGGTGTCGTTTATAGCTTCGCTTTACAACCACATTTACAGTGTGGATTGTCGCGCGTTTTTTAAATTGTCGGAAGAAAGCATGTGCAAAGCACAAGACAGATAGACTCGCACTTTAGAGTAGCAATAGAAATGTCAGTGCGGCGCAAGTAAGATATTGTGTTGGAAATAAATATTGCAGCACCACCATGACGGGCCGCGGGGCGGTGGTGGTAGTCAGCGCAGTATCCAGGTAAATTAGATAGGTTGTCATCAGCTGGAGATGGCCACATTTCAGACAGGCAGAACAGGGAAAATGTACGATTTACAAGTGTGAGGAAATTGGCTAGGTCGTCATAATGCTTAGACAAGCTGCGGATGTCAAAGTGAATAACCGAATTGTACGAGGAACCCGATTGATTAAGAAGGTGCTTTAATTGACCAGTAGTATATCGCATAAGGCATTGCTTAGATGAACCATGAATCGACTACGAGAACACGGAAAGGTCACTGGCTCCGGAGATTCTATAGACGGCTGTCTCGGCTCTTTCTCGCTTTTATCCTACAGTTGTCTACACAGAGAAATTGCCATTGGTTCTTGTTTTTCAGTGCTAGGGCTTGTGCTGGTTTTCCGGAGTCAAATGACCGTTGATGAAGTCTGATTAGCCGTTTCGGAAAGTGCGCTGTGCTCTGAATCCAATGGCGTGAGGCGTGACTTTTTTGCATTCGGGGCGAAATCTGCTTTCTTTGTGGGCGAGCAAAAACGCGCAACGATGTTCTGCCCAAGCTTCCCCGGGACGCGGTTATGACGTCAATGTCCATGCTCTCGGCGGGACAACCTATCTTCTCGCCATTTGGACGATGAGCTGGGTTTTTTTAGAGATTCTCTGAGATTTTATTTCCCTGAGATGTGTTATTTATTTATTTATTTATTTATTTATTTATTCATTTATTTATTTATTTATTTGTGTGTTTGTTTGTTTATTTATTTATGTGTGTGTTTGTTTGTTTGTTCATCTATTTATTTATATAGAGATTCTCTGAGGTTCGGTTGGGAGAACAAAAAATAACATCATGGTCGCAATTAAAAAACCAGGTGGAACTGAAGAATGTAGTTTGTAATCGCTTTATTTTCGAAAGGATTTTAAGAAACACATTTGAAAATAAGATTGCGAAAATAACTTCGTCATGTAACTGGCAACTGGACCAGTAGACCACCTTTCCATGAGCTCGTTGCTTTACAATCAAGCTTCCAAGAGATCTCGCTTACTCGGTTTTGTAGATGCAAGGTAAGCAGGTACATAATTGAGGTTCACCAGAGTTGTAAGCCGGCGAACAATATTGCGAAAGGCTGTATGGCTTTGCGACGGGGTACAAGGCTTGCCAGTAGACAAAAGTTACCTATCCTTGTGTTTTGAAAACAAAAAGGCACCTAAGATTTGGCTGCCTTGCGATATGGTCACTGCATCTGTCTTAAATTCGGATTTTCGACTCCACCTAGAATCGGATTTGTGACTCTATGAGTGATCTGCTCTTTCCTGTTGTTCAGCGGTGGACTTCTGCAATTGCGCATTCTTCTCGCGTGCTTCTTTCTCTTTCAGGGCAGCAAAGTCAATTTCGAAAGGCCACCTCAATTCGCCACTGTCCCCGGAGCCACGATTCCTTCCGGCGTATCGCCTTCCCACACCACGTGTCACCCTTGAACTGTAACGCGTTGGCTGGTCATCTCCTTGCGGAGAGGTGGACCAAGACGGAAATTCTTCTGTACTGCTCAGTTCTTGATGGTGACGCGCCGGTCGTGGTGACGTTAGTAGATCCCTGTGTGTGTTTATGTTGAATGATATTTCGTCTTGTCTGTTAAAAAGGGAGGTAGGCTGGGGCTCGAAGGACGTGAAAGCAGGGGGCTTGGCCCAAGCACCATGTCGGTACTCTTTGGCGTGGTCGACTGTCGTCGTCTGTTCCACTTGCGGTATTAGGTTACGGGCAACGAAATCGGACGGAAGGGCTTCGCCATCCAGAGAAGGAAATCCCGGGGGTGGACCTGACCTACCAGAGCCAGGCACGTTGAAGTAGCTACTGACGATGGCATGACCTGTAGGCAGCGGAGGCACGTACGTTTTCAGATGTGCTGCCACACCCTGCGCGTGATATCCTCTGGTGGTCGTCACCGGCTGCCTGAACGCTAGAGCCGTGAAAACTGGAGCCGCCACGTGAGTTGCGATGGCAGCTGGTCTGGCGTGCACCCCGACGGGAGCCCGCCAGCCACCGTAGATGATAGGGCTTGCGACGGTTCTGTGCGCCGTTAAGATTGCCGGTGGTGGGTGGACGTAGCGCACGAGTGGCGCGCCGTGGGTTACGATGCGCTGGTGAGCGTAATGATGCCCGGGAGGGAGGACCTGTGTGTGCACATAAGCGCCACCATGAAGCCAAGGAGGTAGGGCCACCGGCTGGAATTTTACGATGGGGGCCGGGAAGATGGACTGATGGCTGCGGCCGGCTTGAGTGAGCAGCAACGTCAGCAGCAATAGGGGCTCCTAGAAAGGAAAGCACTACTGAGTGAACGACATTTGGGTCCTTAAATAATAGGTTAGTTGACCTTGTTCAGACACCGCGATAACATCAGGACGTTATTAACGTTTCGGTGTTTATGCAAGACTACAGCACAAAATGAACTGAAGTAGTACAACAATGCAAATAAAATTTCACCGGTAATGTTCTTCCGACTGACCGACGACATTTAGGCAAACAGAACGAAAATTTACGTCAGAGACTTTTGTAAGGAAGCTCATTCATTTCTGCTGCAATAGGAACGATTTCCATCGATTCAACGATTTTAAGGGTCACGCTAGTGCCACTCCTTGTGGAGCTGTATCTTGCCAAGCAGCGGACTTCACGAATATATCTTCTTTTCATCTCTCTACGAGGCCTGTGACCACTCTCCTCTGAATACATGTATGCGTTTAGACACCCCGCCCCACACTAATGCGGGCGTGCAGCGCTACTAGTGACTGAAAGGAGAGGGAAGATGAGTGGACACTGAGAGCTAGCACCGGCGTCGTAACTGGATTCGCCTGCAGAATGGGCAGTCATCATGTAGTTCGCGTATCTATATTGTCTTTAGCGACACAAAATTGACTGATTTATTACAGCTTACCAAACTTGCACTACATGTAGTGAGTGGGGGTAGATGATTTGGATGCCACTGCGGAGGTTCGCCTAGGCGGCAAATATACTGAACACTTTTTATAGTTATTCAGGAGTTTTACTAGAATCTTTGCGTGATCATAGCAGTGTAATTGAAATCAAGAGTATGACGGAAACCCATGTGGTCGGGATGCATTTTGAAGAAAGACCAGGAGGTTGACCCCAAGTTATTTCGAGTTTACAAGAAATTAACGGTTCGGCTTCCCCACGGAAGCCTTGTTCACAACAAAATCTTGAAGGGAAATAATCGCCTTAAGTACGTTTCACAACGCTGCGCAGGAAACTTGCGTAGATTGACGGCAGATTTCCGGCGTTACTATTCAGCGTGTGTTCCGTCGTCTGTATGTGAAGTGATTCCAGCAGCATGCGTGAGGTAGCATTGATTTGTTTTCCGGGGACACGTGCAGCTGACCAGTAGATTGTGTGCGATGTGGTAGCGCTGTGCTCGGCAAGGGTGCTTGTCGAGACGTGGTTCTTGTATACATAATCTAGATGTTGCTGCAGGCGCTTTGTAAAGTTTCCAGACTCGCCAATATACACGTAATGGCAATCTGCACAAGGAATGACGTAAACAACTCCTGGATACCTCTCTGTCTGCAGTTTGTCCTTCACGTTCAGAAGTTCATGCCTTAGTTTGCGAGACGGCACTTCCGCAGTTTGCACGTTGTATGAGCGGAGCAGGTGTGACAAAGCCGAGCTGATGCCGTGTGCACGTACGGATTTGCCGCGCGCTTCTGAAGTCCGACGTCGGCAGGCTGTGCAGGCCGAGGGCGCTGTGCAGGCCGAGGGAAGCACCCTTCATCAACTCTGTTCAGCGGCAGTGCCCTCGGCCTGCGCATCCTGCCGACGTCGGACTTCAGAAGCGCGCGGCAAATCCGTACGTGCACACGGCATCAGCTCGGCTTTGTCACACCTGCTCCGCTCATACAACGTGCAAACTGCGGAAGTGCCGTCTCGCAAACTAAGGCATGAACTTGTGAACGTGAAGGACAAACTACAGACAGAGAGGTATCCAGGAGTTGTCTACGTCATTCCTTGTGCAGATTGCCATTACGTGTATATTGGCGAGTCTGGAAACTTCGCGAAGCGCGTGAAGCAACATCGAGATTATGTAAATAAGAACCACGTGTCGACAAGCACCCTTCCCGAGCACTGCGATACCACATCGCACACAATCAACTGGTCAGCTGCACGTGTCCTCGCAAAAGAAATCAATGCTACCTCACGCCTGCTACCGGAATCACTTCACATACAGACGACGGAACACACGCTGAATAGTAACGCCGGAAATCTGCCGTCAATCTACGCAAGTTTCCTGCGCAGCGTTGTGAAACGTACTTAAGGCGATTATTTCCCTTCAAGGTTTTATTGTGACCAAGGCTTCCGTGTGGAAGCCGAACCGTTAATTTCTTTTAAACTAGAAATAACTTGTGGTCGGCGTCCTGGCCTTTCTTATTCATATCAGTGTAATCTATCCCCTCTTATTTCATAACTGTTCTGATATTCAAAAAGAAAAGATCAACGTCGGATCGGTCACTTCTTTTTTAATTGTATCAAATTGCTTCTTAGCAACATCGGGAAATCTGTCGAGGGATTTCAACATAGCGCGCCTACAAAGGGATACTGAAGAGGTTTGTAAACATTGCGGGATTACTACCGAAAATTGTAGCCTGGCGTCTCTAGGCCATGTTTCGACCACGCGACTTTATTCAGTGGAAAAGTGAATGCGAAAAATGTTGTCCTCCTCTCTAAATCCTTCTTGTGACTTTCCTATGACGTTTCGTACGAGGTCAAAACGAATAGGCTTGCCTTGACTGCGCTACTGCACTACTCGCCGACACTCCGACAGAATCAGTCGGCCCAGCGTTTAGTCGGCCGGCCGCCGTTGGGTCGCTGTAATTCGTTCGCTCAGCTGAAACTAAGTCACGGCGCAGTTGTCCCTGGAAGAACGCGCCTTTAGTTTGTTGGTTTGTACACTGTATCAAGATTTCAGTCCAAGTAGCTCCACACAAGCGCACATGCGACGCTGCGCTGATTGGTACGCTGGTAGAAAAAGGGAGGGACATAGCCCGGATCATGAGATGCTTCGCATCTTAAATCTAAGGTTAATTGAAGCTGGGAGAAGAGTAAGCAAAGTTAGTATAGGTACTAAGGAATTAAAATCAACCTGAAATGTATTGTACCGCGTAAAACTAAAGTGCGGAGTTAAATTTCGCCTCTCCATCTTCTTGGCGAACTGATGGAGGCGAAATAGGGATGTTCTTTTGATGCGCGAGCCGAGAGGACAATCTCGACTCGCTCCGATGACCGACGACCGATGCTTGGAGCAGGTGAGGGACGAGGACTGCCTTCCTTGCTAGATATTAGGTTTATTTACATTGTTTACAAAACTCCAACTTTACATCACGTCAGAGTGACGGTTACATTGTCACTCTGACAGCAGCAGCCTGTTCGGCCGAGATCTATACTAAACTAGATCCCCTCTCGACCGACCCCCGACAAAACCCAACACTCCGGTTTTGAGAGCAAAAACCCCGCCTCCAAAAAGGGGGCGTTCAAGAAAGAGAGAAAAACCTTTCAACACAATTATTACAAACCATTGATTGGCCACAGCAACCAGCCAATCACACACATGTCCCCACCTGCGGTCACGTGACCCAACCCTCTCTCTTATGCACTCGTAGTGCGTTTCCCACGCACGCTGTTGCACCCGACCAGCAAATACAGGACATCTGCGGCCTAAAGTCACCGACCGCGCGGAGTGGACGCACCATTACGTTCAGCGGGCGGCCTCTGCTCAAAGGCCAAGCGGAAGGCTTACAGCGGTCTTTGCGAGGTTAACATCCCCCCGCGTCTGCCCTGCCCCCTCGTCTGCGCGCGCGTCGGGACAATGCGGGAGTCGCCGCTAATCCCCTCCCAGACTAAGGACACCGCCGCCTGCCGTCTGTCCCCCGGGAAGAAGCGCATCAGGCCCAAGCGATCGTCTTCAAGGCGAACGACCCGTCAATGACCAGCGCCTCCGCCGACGTCGCAGATTCCTCCAAACTTACACCGCGCGACCTTTCGACACTAAGAGGCACGATCATTTAGCTTGCCGTGAGCTCGTCATGACGAATGACCCAGCCACCTCCGACGCGACAGAGGTTCTCAGGCTAAGCACCCCCGTCCTTTGACACACAAAAGGAGGGGAACAACACACGCTCTCCGCGGCTCCGAACTTGGCGTCCGTTCGGCTACATGAAAGGGACACTGAATAGCCGCAACCAGCGTACGCGACGCCGAACATGAGCCACCGGCGGCTTTCCTTAATTAAATGAGGAGCCCGAACATAACACCTCCGCACTAAGAATGTTGTCCGTACACTAGCTGTACGTACAACATTAACTCTCACTGCACGTTATGTCTTACGGCAAAGTCAGAACTAAAAAAAACACACTCAAGCCGTTACGCAAGTACAATACAACGCGGGTACAATACAGTACAACAAAAAAAATTAACCCGCTACACACCTACCCAAACAGCACAACGCGCCGGCCAACTGCACCAAAAACGGATACAACACGGCATACTCATTGCCTTTGCCTAGCCATGGCTTGCGCAACATCAAACAATAAACGAAGACGCTCAACTACAGGTCCCGTGGCCCGTGAGAACAAACTCGTGGCACCCTCTACCATTAAAGGCAACCAACCCCACGAAGGGTATAAATGTTACAACTAGACAACTGGATGAATGACACCATCCATCCTTAACCGTTCAGCGCATGTAGGAACATTCTTTCACTCTAATGAAAGAAAAAAAACAACACCCGACCAAAACCCAAACGCTCAAAATGAGGCTACTCCTGTACCAATAACAAAACGTTTAAAGAAAGTTCAGCGTTTCTTCACGCACTCGCGGACGCCGGTTCTTTCGGAATGCGACACAGATTGTTCGTCCCGGTTGCGATTCACTCGCTGTCCACATGCGATGTACTGAAAGTTCACTTTTCAGTACTTCAGACACTAGTTCGCACACAAGCGCCACAAGTGGGCCCTACCTGCACATTCCATGGCCCACCATGACCATATGCCAACGAGCGCAAATAAAGGAAGGCACTCGCCATTGTACCCAGAGGTAAACTCCCTGTGCTGTAACAGCGGCTCTACTCCTCAGGAAGACCGCGTCAAGACCGCCAGGCTGCGCTTCTCGCAAATCACACGACTTACGACAGCTGAACGCAACCAACACATGCACAAACAAAAAAAAACTAACAACAACGGGAAGAACTACAATACAGGTAAAACTAACAATAACGCTCGTCTGGGCGAACCCTACACAAAAAAAAAAAACAGAAAAAAACGCAAAACGCTAACAACTAAGTGTGCGGCAAACAACGCTGAACCGTCCCTGTCTCGCACTGCATACTATTCAGCGCGTACACCTCCTTCCACGGTGGCACACACCGACCGTCGCACGGAAGCTGATTCCGTTTTGTGCGCCACCAGCTGATTCTACACGAACCCTGGTTTGGCTCGCGGTGTCCTCTGCTCCCGGGAGAAAAGGAACACCCTACTCGGCGGTAGCGCGTACGACGATGTCGCACCTGCGCCGCCACACCTGCCCCCGCGTCCCGCGTTCTCGGGCCCGTCGGAATCGGCCTACGCGCAAGACGCCGCGGGCCGCTCGCACATTCCTGCTTTGCGCACGGAAGCTCAACGATTAGGCGCGCCGTTCCGCTGCCCTTGCAAGACCCCTGCGCTTCCTCTGCTTCCTCCGAGATGAGAATGCTTTCTGCAGCTTCGCTCAATCTCTGCGTTAGCTCATCCACGCGGGGCTCCTCGCGGTCGGCAGCGGAATCTATGTCGGCGCATGGGGCGGTGCTACTCTCGACATTTTCCTGCGTGGACACAGCAACACTGCCCGCCGCAACAGACGGAATTGCTGCGGCTAAGACATCTGTCTTACGAGATTCCACAATCTCCTCCGTAGCAGTGGGAACGCTACCGTGTTGCCCAACAACTGGGGTGGCTTCGGCAACCTCCACTACATTCCCACTCTCCTTACCCCGTGGCGCTCGAAGCGCCCACGAGGGAACAAACACGGTGAAAACATTGGCGTCCTCTTCGAGGCCACCAATCTTGCGAAGCTTCGCTTTTTCATAGGCGATCTCCGCTCGCCCTTGGGCTAATTGAGCGCTAAGCTCTTCAGCTGCCCATGCGGACGGGCTACCCGCGCCCCGGCTACCCGCTAGCCTTGCTTTTTCTAAAGCGTGCTGGGCATTTTTGAGAGCTATCTCCGCTCTCAACTCCTCAATCTCGAGCACAATGGCACTAACCTTTCGGTCGGTGCCACGACATCCCATTAGCATAGTGGCCATGGTGAACCCGGAGAAAGTAAGTCAGGGCCCACCTGTGCCCGCTCCGGGTTCGGCCGGGTCGCAGTGTCGCTGGTGCAGCAGCTCGTGGACCCGATGCGCCGCTCTCGCCGCTGGGATGGGGCCGTGCTCTCTGGGCCAGAGCCCCCGAGGCCTCCCGCTGAGGTGTCGCCCCGTTGAACCGCGGCTTACGCCGCCCTGGGCCGAAGCCCCCGAGGCCTCCCGCTGAGGTGTCGCCCCGTTGAACCGCGGCTTACGCCGCCCTGGGCCGAAGCCCCCGAGGCCTCCCGCTGAGGTGTCGCCCCGTTGAACCGCGGCTTACGCCGCCCTGGGCCAGAGCCCACGAGGCCTCCCGCTGAGGTGTCGCCCCGTTGAACCGCGGCTTACGCCGCCCTGGGCCGAAGCCCCCGAGGCCTCCCACTGAGGTGTCGCCCCGTTGCCGTTGAATCGCGGCTGCTGCCGCACTGAGCCGGAACTCACGAGGCCTCCCGCTGAGGTGTCGCCCCGTCGATGCTTGGAGTGTGGCTCGTCGTTAGTCGGAGCCGAACCTTGCGTTGAAGTAGTCTCTCCGCAATTCCCCACCAGCTCCAGCCCATGGTCGTGGTCATCCTGTCGACTGCGCCAGTTAAATTTCGCCTCTCCATCTTCTTGGCGAACTGATGGAGGCGAAATAGGGATGTTCTTTTGATGCGCGAGCCGAGAGGACAATCTCGACTCGCTCCGATGACCGACGACCGATGCTTGGAGCAGGTGAGGGACGAGGACTGCCTTCCTTGCTAGATATTAGGTTTATTTACATTGTTTACAAAACTCCAACTTTACATCACGTCAGAGTGACGGTTACATTGTCACTCTGACAGCAGCAGCCTGTTCGGCCGAGATCTATACTAAACTAGATCCCCTCTCGACCGACCCCCGACAAAACCCAACACTCCGGTTTTGAGAGCAAAAACCCCGCCTCCAAAAAGGGGGCGTTCAAGAAAGAGAGAAAAACCTTTCAACACAATTATTACAAACCATTGATTGGCCACAGCAACCAGCCAATCACACACATGTCCCCACCTGCGGTCACGTGACCCAACCCTCTCTCTTATGCACTCGTAGTGCGTTTCCCACGCACGCTGTTGCACCCGACCAGCAAATACAGGACATCTGCGGCCTAAAGTCACCGACCGCGCGGAGTGGACGCACCATTACGTTCAGCGGGCGGCCTCTGCTCAAAGGCCAAGCGGAAGGCTTACAGCGGTCTTTGCGAGGTTAACATCCCCCCGCGTCTGCCCTGCCCCCTCGTCTGCGCGCGCGTCGGGACAATGCGGGAGTCGCCGCTAATCCCCTCCCAGACTAAGGACACCGCCGCCTGCCGTCTGTCCCCCGGGAAGAAGCGCATCAGGCCCAAGCGATCGTCTTCAAGGCGAACGACCCGTCAATGACCAGCGCCTCCGCCGACGTCGCAGATTCCTCCAAACTTACACCGCGCGACCTTTCGACACTAAGAGGCACGATCATTTAGCTTGCCGTGAGCTCGTCATGACGAATGACCCAGCCACCTCCGACGCGACAGAGGTTCTCAGGCTAAGCACCCCCGTCCTTTGACACACAAAAGGAGGGGAACAACACACGCTCTCCGCGGCTCCGAACTTGGCGTCCGTTCGGCTACATGAAAGGGACACTGAATAGCCGCAACCAGCGTACGCGACGCCGAACATGAGCCACCGGCGGCTTTCCTTAATTAAATGAGGAGCCCGAACATAACAACGGTTACATTGTCACTCTGACAGCAGCAGCCTGTTCGGCCGAGATCTATACTAAACTAGATCCCCTCTCGACCGACCCCCGACAAAACCCAACACTCCGGTTTTGAGAGCAAAAACCCCGCCTCCAAAAAGGGGGCGTTCAAGAAAGAGAGAAAAACCTTTCAACACAATTATTACAAACCATTGATTGGCCACAGCAACCAGCCAATCACACACATGTCCCCACCTGCGGTCACGTGACCCAACCCTCTCTCTAGCAAAGTTAGTATAGGTACTAAGGAATTAAAATCAACCTGAAATGTATTGTACCGCGTAAAACTAAAGTGCGGGAATTACATTAGCGTTTGGTGAACTAGCACAGTGGTCAGCACCACGACCACACATCTGGTAATGCTTTCCACTTAAGGAATGCAGTCGGCAGAGATCACATATTGTTGGAAATTTGGGGGACGCTTACTGCACGAGCGCTATTCAAGAAATAGTCATCTAAGGTGCTGGGAATGCTGAAACTAAATAAAAACGTAAACTGGCTATACCTTATATACTCTATATTTCCACCCCTGGCATCGCTAGCTTGCAGCCCAGTGTACTGGAGCACAAGTATGTTGTTTTGTATTTCATAGTTTGAATCCCCGATAGCGAGTTTTTCCTAAAGTAGATTTATTTGGTTTTTTTTTTTTTTTTTTGGGGGGGGGGGGGGGGCGACAATGTTTTTTTTACTGAATTCACCATTTCTGCACTGTTAACGTACACTGCTCTACGAGCGAGTTCGCATAGCGCGTACAGACTGACACTGACGCGCTTGCGAGTCCGGGTTGGAGGGGTGTTGCCATATGAACCGACGGCTTGCGGGCGCACTTGGAACTCAGCCGAGCCTTTGTCTTATGCGGACACGCTTTCTACGAGACAGGCATGAGCCAGGCAAGCTACAAAAATGGGGGGGGGGGTTCGTTTCCCGGCCGCGGAGGCCGCTTTTCTGATGGAGGCGAAAAGCAAAAACGCCCGTGTGTACGAGATTTCGGCGCACGATAAAGATCCCCAGGTGGTCAAAATTAATCCGGAGCCCTCCACTACGGCGCGCCTCATCGCCTGCGTTGCGTCGGCGCGTTAAACCCCACAATCAATCAAATCAATACAAAAATGTGGGGGGAAAAGCGCATCGCATTCGAGCGTCTGTGGTGACAAGGATGGCGTTCATCAACTTGGTACACCTCGGCTAGGGATTTTTGCGATACCAAGCCGTCCCGATAGATTTCACAACCGACAACATGGCAGAAGCGTGGTATGCCGATTACAGAGGTATCGAGAATGACCAGCTATTGATAACATCACATGCCAAGCATGTTGTTTCAAAGAGCCGAAACCGAAACTTGCTTGAATTCTTGGACATCGTCCAGTCACGTGAAACCTTGTATGTACGTCACTGCTTTAGTTGGTGCGGCCGTCGCAGACCGCGCGTGGGAGTTTAAAGTGCAGAGCACTTTATCGGATCGCCTTGTCGTTGCAGCTCGCTAGCGTCCGATGCGACTGCCGGAATCAGGCGGTGCAGCGAGATAACGGACCCAAGTAGAGCATTATGTACCGTTGTCAGGGGGTCGCGCTGAGGTTTCGAAAACCACGCGGTTTAAATAGTCATAACCGCTCGAACGTCCCGGGCCGCTGGCCTTGTCAGACATCTCCCCGTTATTTAGCGCAAAGAAAACTGCAGGTACATTTTAGGCAAAATTTGTGTATATCACCTGTGCCCCTACCCCCCCCCCCCCCCCCCCCGGTTAATTAAGTTATGAACACTTGTTGGGTTGGTTTTTAGGATAGTAAGCGAAAATGCGGCCTCTCAAGAAAAACATGGCGCGTTCGAAATGATGCAGAAAGGCTCCAGCCGGGCAAGAAAAAAATGGCGTGTTCTAAATGCCGCAGAAATCTCCAGCTGCACAAGAAAAAAAATGAAGCGTTCGAAATGACGCAGAAACGCGCCATCCACGCAAGAAAAAAATTACTCTTTCGTTATGACGCAAAACAGCTCCATCATATGAAATTAAATCGAGCCCAAAAAGAACAGAACTCCCGCAGGCGCACTTTCAAGCAGCCGCGCGGGAGCACTGCGAAGGCGGGAAATTTGAATTGCATATCCATCAAGAGAGGAGTGAGACAGGGCTGCGAAGAGCATGCCCTTACAAAAAATTTTATCGCCTTGGTTTTGAAAGTTTATTGCGTTTTGTCGAAAGAACTTAATGATTTCTTTTTAAGTTTCTATTGACTCTGCCTATAGAGTTTCAAAAGGTATTTGGCCACCGCGAACCTATTGAAATGGGAAGAAGAGGTTCAATAGACTTTTTCTATCGAGTACTTATTGAAACTTGATAGACTAGATCTATTAAGTTTCTATTAAAGTTCCCTACAGAGTTTAAAATGAATATGCATAAAACTTTTTTATTGAGTTTCAAAAGACTTTTTCTATCGAGTACTTATTGAAACTTCGAAAAAAAAGGTTCCTGCGTTTTTGCAGCCGCCCCTTTCCATAGGGGCGATTTCCAGGCGTGGATTCCCCTTTCAAGGGTCCGCACTCGACCACGGACTCCTGTACCCATTAACACTCGACCACGGACTCCTGTACCCATTAAAGAAACCGGTGGGTGCCCGGCGGTACCAGGATTCGAACCCAGTACCTCCCGCATACGAGGCGAGTGCTGTACCTCTGAGCCATCGCTGCGGATAGAAGTTCCTGCGTTTTTGCAGCCGCCCCTTTCCATAGGAGCGATTTGTCGTGCAAGCCAGGTGAACTTCCCAAGCGTTGTAGTCCCACACAAGGGCCGAGCGCCAGGCCGGGGAGTCGCTTGTACCTATTTTACCGGTAGGTGCCCGACGCCACCAAGGCACACGAATGCACATGGTGCCTTCAACAGCCACGGTGGACGCTCAACTCGCAACCGCCTGTGGCAGGACGTGCCGCCAGACTCTTTCACCCCCGGCAATGGCGCAACGCGGCATGATGGCCGGGGGCCCCGCCAGATGGACAAGGGTCAGGGGCCCCTCGATAGGGTAAAGGCAGCTTTCCAGGCGTGGATTCCCCTCTCAAGGGTCCGCACTCGACCAGGGACGCCTGTACCCATTAAAGAAACCGGTGGGTGCCCGGCGGTACCAGGATTCGAACCCAGTACCTCCCGCATACGGTGCGAGTGCTGTACCTCTGAGCCGTCGCTACGGCCTCGAAATATAATTTCGAGACCGCAGCGAAATATTTTTATATAAATATAATTTGAATATAAATATAATTTATATAAATATAATTCGAAAAATCATTTGTAAATTCATGTAATTAAGCCTTATTTACCTGATTTAAGTTTTAATTGGAACACATTAGAGTTCACTTTTTGTTCATGATGTCTGTCTTCAATTGGTTTTGAAAGCCTGTATGTACAGCGTTCATTTTTTCTCACTTTGCAAGATTTGACCATGCCATACATGTGAGAAAAACTGCCTGGCGAAACAAGACCACTGACAACAACAGCGCCGGAGAGTGCTTCCCATTCCGGAACGGGGTAGCTAGATCTGATGTGATGGTGGACTACAGCGCACTTCCCTATCATGTTAAACCAACAATCATAGTTACTTTAGTGCATTTCAGATCTGACATCACCCGTATGTGCAAAACCAGCAGGGAATTAATATCTTTCGCCTTTTTTGCTAGTGCTGTGGCAATCCGCAGGCTCTCGCGGCGGGGCAATTAAAATTGATTTTCGACATGCATCTCCGGCCCCGCTCTATATAGCTGCCAAAATTGCTGGGAGGGACCTCCACAAACTATTGAAGCCAATTATATCATTTTTTTAAGATTCCAAATTTGGTGATCGCGGTATATGCATCCTTTAACCTGCATATGTAACGGACATTTTCATTCTCCGTGCACCGCCTCCATTGAAAAAACTTGGATGAAAAACTTCAAAGTGAACCAACAGAAACTTTCTTGAGTTATCACGTTAAAACTTCAATAGAATTTCTAGTGAGCTTATATTGAGTTAGTTGCTATAGTGAAGACCCTACAAAAATTCAAAACAGCTTTCATAGAGTAGACTCCACAGAACTGCTATTGAACGAGTTCAGTAAAATGTGTATAGAATCTTTATCGAGCCTGAGTAGATTGAGTTTTTATAGGGAGGTCTCTTTAGAAATTCTATAGAGATCTTACAGAGATGAAGAGAGTGAGTTTTTATGGGGAGGTCTCTTTTGAAATTTTATAGAGATCTTATAGAGATGGGGAGAGCGAGTTTTTATAGGGAGGTCTTTTTTCAAATTCTATAGAGATCTTATAGAGATGAGGAGAGTGAGTTTTTATGGGGAGGTCTTTTCTGAAATTCTATAGAGATCTTATAGAGATGGGGAGAGTGAGTTTTTATAGGGAGGTCTTTTTTTAAATTCTTTAGAGATCTTACAGAGATGACTCGTTAGGTCATGGGTCTTCTATGAGTTTCTAATGAGTTCCTTTAGACTCTATAAGAACTCTATAAAAGTTTAATAGGATCGCAACATTCATTTTTGTAAGGGTGATGGGTGGTAGAAGTGAGCGGATAACGGCGCCACCACACATTATGACGAATCACGGCTCTGCACTTCCGACAGATTTTACATTGAGCGCAACGGGTCGAAAAACAGGTCCATTGTTTTATTCTTTCTGGCTTTATAAAATAAAAAAAATCGCCTTATCGACCGGATAAACGATGAAAAATGTGCTTATTTGAGCCAGTCTACACAGTGCAAGCAAGAACACGAGCTTGACAAATTCACCTCAGTGACCCATAATTGTCGCCTTTTAGCTGCAAGACGTCTTTCCAATAGATAATAGGTCACAGAACAAAAGGTAAATAGAATGGCATATAACGAAGTCTAGGCGGCGCGAAATTCGAATGCGTGTTTTATGCGCCGAAGAAGAACATAGGCTTTCTTGCGCACAGTATAGTAGAGGGGCCCAGGGTAAATTCAGGTCCCCGGTGTATGTTCTTAGTAGGCTGACACCTTGAAAACACGACGTTTCGTTTTCCCTTGCGCAGTGTTGATAATCTTGTTGAAGTTAGTCGACGAGCGTACCTACCCTTGCAAGGTGTGCCGGCACTTGCCCCGCCCTATCAGCCCTTTCAACAACTTCCCGCGGCCAATCCCCAAGGTACAAATACGCGTCTGACCTTCAAAAGCTACAGGACTAAGCACAGAATGTATCTCCTAGTCAACTAGAATGCACGTTAGAAAATATGATGTCTTTCAAAGAAACATGTGGGGTACCGCTCTTTTAATTTTCTGTAAACAGAACTGACCATCCCATGGCATGCTCCGGGCAGGCCATAACAAAATGTCCTATACGTCGCCTGGCACACCATACGTTGTACACAGGATGTCAGGATGGATGAGATTAGTTCTCGTCTCGCGCTTCGTCTCGCGCTTCGTCTCGTCCTGTGTGCTATTTCTTTGTTCTGTTTTAAAACAGCGTGGTTCAAGAAGAGATTAGTCTTAGCTCATGCAGCCACGCCGCTGTTCGAGCCTAATTTGTCCCGATATACAAAAAAGCGAATATACAGCCGGAAATCTGGCACGCTTTCTTTTGGCAAGCAACTGGACGGGTGATGCACCGCAAAAACAACAGTACGGTTGCCGAAGGCCTGGCTTTTTGAGCCGCTTCTGAAATCGAAAATTAATTTCAAATCTTATAGCACTGCAACCACTATCTGCGTAGGAAAACTTAGCTAGGCATTGCTAAAAAGTATCTTGTGGACTCACCAAAAGCAAAGCCATTTCCAATTCGCAACTCCTTCAGAGCTCCCGAATCCCGCCGACTGCTGCAAGTTTGCGCAGTTCTCGCTTTTATACAAAATCGCACGCTCTGATACGCTCACGTATGTGCAAACGACGTCGTTAGGATGCGCGCCCCAAATTTGTCTAATTTCGCGTCCCCCCTTAACTCTGAGTGTGTATTCAGCTCTGTTTATTTTTTTCTTGTTTTTATTAGCTGCCCAAGGCTCAATGTTTTCTCTAGGCGAAGACAGTTTCTGGAAGCATCCGAGGGTGCCTGTCATTCTTCGCGACCAAGTAATGATACTCCACAGAAGTCGTCTTCTTCGTTTTCTCCCGCGCAGGATCTCCTTTTTTTCATGCCATAAACGAATAAACGACGCCTACATCCAAGGTTAATGATGACACTGCCCCGAGCAGTGGGAGCCTGCATAATTGCCTGTGTCTGTAGCATTCATTTGTTCAAAAACAAAGGTTGGTGGTGCCGCTTTCACCATAGTTCGTTTGTAATATTCTTATTTACTGAGTCAACACGGTTTCAAGTTCATATTTTTGTTTTACGCGCCGAAGTTACACCTGGACTGTTAGACACACTGAGGTGGATTGCTGGGTGTTAATTTTGGCCATCTGAGGAACACTAACACGCGCCTGACTCTCTTAGCAGCGGGTTGTATTCGTTTTTTAAATGCACGTAAAAAAACTACCGATGTGGCTGGGAATCAAACCCTTGCACTCGGGCTCATACGCGCAACGCCGCAAAACATAGAACCGCATTGCGAGTGCCCAACGCCGTTGCCAGTTGAATTGATTAATGAAAACCGAAAATGCAGGCCGCGAAAGTAGTCGAAGCCATTGAAATATTACAGCTACTTTTTTCTCCCAGAAGAGCTTTAACGTGCGCTTATTGGTGCATACCCTAAAAAAATAATTCACAAGAAATGTATTTGCAATGTAAATGTTTTAGAATAGTGCATGTCGCGTGAAATTGGAACGTCATGGCACGTGGGTAGAAACGGTGGAGAGCGGCCACGCAGTATTCTGATTTTAGGGAAGCTGTAGAGTAGGCCGATCTACTTGCTGACGTAATTCGCGTGGTATTGCGAAGAAACGAAACTAAACACAGGGACTTTAACATGGTGTAACAGAAAAAAAGCCCGTGGAAGATATACCCGCCAACTACAATGAAACAAAACCAAAGAAGGAGATGCCAATACGATGTACCACTGACAACGTTATCAAAGTAATCCCAGGCTTTCGCCTCCAAAGAAAGTAGGCAGACTTAAGTACACCGAGAATTTTTTTTCTTTTTTTTTGTTTTGGTTTTTTGACAACTCTGAAATTTGTCCTTGGCTTCGGCACACCCTACCACCAATTCCACATTGGAATGGTAACTCATGTTGGTAGCCGGGAGCCCGACCGCCAGCGTGTTGGTCTCAGCCCACCCTCACTTCACCACGGGATGGCCTTCGCTCCTTCGCTCCGGGACTGCAGTCGCAGGCACCTTTTCATTGGCCAACGCCTTGCACAAGCTTGGCTTTTCCGCTCCAGTTCTTGCACGGCAACTGCTGTCAACGACCTTGGCGACCCGTGCCTTGCGTCATATTTCGACCGGTGCCTTGCGTCATTTTTTCGATTTTCCCGTGGCTACTGGCCGTCCGCTATCAGCCATGGTCATCACGCGTCCCCGGAAGTACGCCATCGCTGCCACCCGGAAGCTCCAATTCGCAACTCGAAGTTCCGGGACGCAGTCTGGCAAAATCAGCCAAAACAAACAAAATGGGGTCGCAAAACAGGTCCGCCCATGGAGTTCCTTTGTAAGTATACTAGAGAGGAAACTGCGCTTGGTAATCCCTGTCGTCGCGGGGGTTTATGGGAAGACCCCCATTTTGGCTTGGGCTTGGCATGAGAATTGGATTCTTACGCGGTTTTGGGGATTTGCTTTCTTCACTATGCATTAACACTTCTATGAGCTACGAGCAAGCCGAAATCCTTCCGGTTCTGTGGTAGCCGCGTTCGGTGAAACAGCAGGCACGGTGCGTGATCGCACCTGACGTTGGTCATGCCGCAGTCGAAGGACGTACGACTGAGCGGATAATATGCCGCCGCCAAATTTGTAGACGACGAAAAGAAGAAACAAATGCTACTTCGATGAAGACACGATACGACAGGTACGGGCGCCTGAATCCGTCCTATTTTGTTATCGTGCCCGACTGTTTAACGCCAGGTTTTCTTTTAAATGCAGAGCATTTCTTTAACTCACGATGTCACCCGGCGTTGTCGGCGTGCCTCGGCGTCCGCAACAGCCGTTTTAGGTGCGCCCTCTCCCCCACTCCTCCTCTCCCGCATCACGCTACCCTCCTCGCTCTCAACAACAGGTCCGCACCCCTCCCCCTACACTATATACAAAATAATACTTACCGGCGCCTGGTTTCGATCCCACGACCCCGCGGGCGGAACGCAAGGTATATGGTGCTCTACCCACTGCGCCACAAAGCCGACACAGAATGGAAGGCTACGAACGAGCGTTATATCCTTGACTCATTCAAACTGCGTCAAGAAGTTGCTGATACAACGCATGCACTACCACCAACTCAACAAACACTAAACGTTAACGCAATACACCCGCCCCCTATGCGACGCATTTACCCGGGTCCCCATCGCGGGGAGATGGGCCCTTTTTTCTTGTTAAACTGTAGCTGACGGTCGGTGCACCGGTTCACCACGACGGTGACGTTTTCATAGGCACGCTCAAAAAACTTTGCAAAAACTTCGAACAACTTATTATTTGAAATAATGGTAAAGTTAATAAAATAATAGTCTCTAATGAGCTTACTCCCCATTGTTCGTAACTACCACCTTGGCCTGCAAAATAGCAGGCACAAACGTTGCGGCAAAAATACGCTTTAGTTTTAAAACAGCCTGTTTTATTTTCCACTTACATAATTGCACACTGTGCCTAAATATAGCTTTTTCGATTATATATTCCTTTTTGGTGTTTTTAGCGCCCACATTCCGCTAAAACTGCTCTCGCTTCAGTTGCCCGCATCTCGGCGAACCTACGCGCTGTACCAAACACGGGAGACGCGGAAACCCGTGCTCGAGCCAGCACCACTTCTTCCTAAGGTTACTTGGAGCAACCAAACTGGGCCGCCAGATGCCCGAACGCAGTGATACCGCGTTGGATGGAAGTAATCTACCGAGCTGTCTAATGCTGTTAATCGGTATAATCGAGCATAGTGGTGTTGTTCCCAGCAACGTTGCTTGGCATCCGATTGTGGAGGACAGGATGACTCATTTTTTTTATCCGGAGTTGTGACCCCGCGTTCTTATGTAAGCAAACGTTGGGGTGTCCCGTAACTTTCAGTGCCGAGGTAGCTTGGGACAGAAGGCGGCTTCGTTAATTGTACGGTTTCTTCAAGCTGCGAGGTTGGTGGAACCTCATTGGCGGAACCTGTTAGTGGAACTCATTTAAACCTACTGCTATTCGATGAGGATGGGTATAATGTCGCTCCACACCCGCTAACACCGATTATCATTGAAAGATATCAAAAAGAAGTGACCAGAGGTCAGCTGTACGAAGGCTTCGAACGTGACTGGAAGGGTTCAGCTGTATTCAGCCGAACGTAGCCCGACTCTGTTTTTGCCAGCGAGCTATGTGTGTGTCTCACGGAGTTTTTCTAGAATGTATCCATAGCTGTCTAGCTTAGGCTCAACGGGGTAGATTAAGTTATGGATACCGCAATGGACGATTCTCTCCAAGCCTGGGTATAACCATCTATCATAAATGATGAGTAGGGGAAAATATCTCCATCCTAATAAATGAAAAGTTGAGCAGCAATGCATCACCATGCTGCTAAAACCTACGTCAGAAACAAGCATCGAGACCACTGGTAAAAAGGTATGTTTCACATAAATATTGATGAGCACCACACAAACACCGACGCAGTGGTGCCGAAACAAATGCCGTAGACAAGTGAACAGGGATGTGTTGCCCAACATTGCGTAATGAATAGTTATTATACGAATAATATGTATTCAGAGCCTTCGCCGGGTGATACTTCTCAAGATTGGCTAAGAATTTCAAATACCATGATACCTACAAGCCTGCAAGTTGCCAAGTTAACTCTGTGCTGCTAAAATGGCAATTGACTGCAGTCAATTGTCAATTTAGCAGTACTGAATTAACTTGGTAGCGTGAATTTTTGCCCACGAATTTGGCAGTTTTGCAAACAACTCTGCCAAAATTTTGTTTATTTGTGCTTGTCCGTACTGTAGTATATTCCAAACTGTATAATGAATGTCGAAGCTTAACTGGCCGCTTATCGAACAATTCATTCTTGAAGTACAGCCTACAAGAATAATGAAATCCGGGAAGAGTGCAGGAAAGAAATGCTATTTCTCCGCACTTCTTTTCACTAAAAAAATGCGGGCCTGCACGAAGTTCGTCAAAAAGAATGCCAAGGTAAGAGGGCTTTGCGCTCTAGCGGCAAATGACAACCACAGCGGCGAGCGTAAAATGTGGTTGCGAGCCTACGAGCGTAATTAGCCGCTGCATCGGGTGCAAGGACACCCGGGACCCGCAGCGACGTGAATGCGTAGGTGTGATGGCGTAAGCTCGTTTCCAAGGTCTAACACTGATACGATGCACGCAAACAAGGAAAGAATACGGAACACAAGGGTGACGACGCTGAGCAGCCACCGTGGAAAAAAAGAGATCGGCCAGGGTCGCACACACCACGCAACGCTTCTTCCGTCAGATAACTGTTTATCCCTCGTTCACCTCGAGCACCTAGAACGGCCGTGGGACAGGCTTCGGGTGTCGGAGAACGAGGAGAGAGAGAGAGGGAGAGCCAGAGCCGCAACTAAACGTGTCCGCGGAGCGCCGAATGGCACGCACGCTACGTTAAAGGGACACTGAAGTGAATTTGTCAAGCTCCCGATTTTGCTTGCACTGCGTAGACTGGCTCAAATTACCACACTTTGCATCGTTTATCCGGTTGATAAGCCGGTAATTATTTCATAAAGCGGGAAAGAAGGAAAAACTACCATGCGTGGTCTCTGGCGGCCGCACCAAATAAACGCTGTGACGTCGGGAGGAGGTGGCACCGTGATTGGAAGATGTCCAAGGTTAGCATTAAAACAAGTTTCGGTTTAGGTTCTGTAAAACATGCTTGACATCCGACGGCATCGTTGGATGGGCATTCTAGATATCTCAGTAATCGTCGTACCGCGCTTCTGCCATGTTGTCGGCTGTAATATGCCTACGATAAGCCTCCCAGGACGGCTTGGCATCGTAAACATCACTAGCCTGGGCCTACGCAGTGCATGAACGCCCTCCGCGTCACCGCAGACGCTCAAATGCCATACGCTTTTCCCGCATATTCGGAGCTTGCCTCACTCATGCCCGTATCGTAAAAAGCGTGTTCGCACCAGACCAAGTGTCTGCTGATTCTGGCCTGTGCCCACTGCCCGCAAGCAGCGATCGGTGCTTGTGGCAACAGCACGCCAACGAGAACTGGCAAGCGCGTCAGTGTCAGTCTGCGCGCATTCTGCGAACTCGCTCGTGGAGCAGTGAACGTTACGGCCCAAAAATGGTGAACTCGGGTTAGAAAACATCAGCCGGAAACGAAAAAAATCAGCTTACAAAAAAAGCACGCACTTTCGGGGATTCGAACTTGCGACTTGCGAAAAAAAATTTGTAGCGCCTTAGACCACTCGGCCACGAGCGAGACCTGTCGGTGTGGCATATATAAGGTATATAATGTACAACTAGTTTACACTTCTATTTAGTTTTAGCATTTTGAGTACTTTAGGTGACTATTTGTTGTATAGCGCTCGTGCAGTAAACGTCCCCCAAACTTCCACAATATCTCCCGTCTAGCAATTGCATTTCGTAGATGAAAAAGCGTTCGCAGATGTATGGTCGCGCTGCTGACCGCTGTGCTTGTTCACCCAGCGCAAAAAAGTGCTTCCGGGTCTCTAGTTTTGCGCTGTACGGTAAAAGATTCGGTTCATTTTATTTCCTTAGTACCTATATTGACTTCGCTGACTCTTCTCCCGCCTTCAAGTGGCCTTCGAATTTTCTGCTAGCGTAAAGTCAGCGAAGCGTCGCATGTACACTTGTGCAGCGCTTGTGTGGAGCGACCCGGAATCGGAGCTTGATACAGTATACAAACTAACAAAGTAAAGAAAGGCACAATTTTCCATTCACAAATGTGTTGTGGCTTAGTTTCAACTGATCGAGCGAATTGTGACGACCCGTCGACGGCCGGCGGACTAAACGTTGGACGATGCGTTGGACCGACTGACTCGGTCGCGGAAGGTGGGCGAGCCGTGCAGTAGCGCAGCCAATTGCCAGCTCATCTCCTGCTGACGTCACACGAAAACGCTACAGAAAATGGGCGAGGGTGCAGAGAGGAGGACAGCATTTTCGAATTGATTTTTTTACTAAATAAATTCGCGTAAACGTTCTCAGAGTGGTCGAAACATGGCCTATGGACTCCGGACTACAATTTGCGCTAGTAATCCCGCCATGTTTACAAATCACTTCAGTGTCCCTTTAACATGCTGAGTCACGTCACAGCAAGTAAGAAAGCAAACGCACGAGATGACTTGCAACACCGCCACGCGTTCGTCTTTGTATTTCCATTTCTCCCTCTTGTGCTGTTTTCGGGCAGCTAGGTACCCAATCAGCCAATACAGCGCTTCAAGCAATGTTGCATGGTAACAACGTTACGTGTACCCCGGTGGAAAATATCAAGAGACCACAAAAATGCGCAGACATTTAGTAAACTGTGCACTAATCTGTCAGCATTCTTATGTAGCATGACTTGATTGTGCGTACATTGTAACCGGATTTGCGTACAACTACCCAAATAGATTGGACTATTTTTTAAAGCAAAGCTTTTTACCTCTACCCCCAAACGTTCTTTCGCGACCGTTGGTGTCAACAGAAAACTCCCGCGAACAAATAAAACAATTTACTGCACTGCCAGCAATCGAACCTGGAACTAACAGAGTAACAAAGCAAGAGCCCGTAGTCTTACCGATTTACCTACAAGCCCACGCGGAGACTGGGAAGACGAGTGGTGCACTGACCAAGAGCATGTATGGGTTTAACCCCTGCATTCTCGCTAAATGCCACGCGATAGCGATTAAACGAAGCTCACCCTAACCCATGGCATTTCACTGCTAGTGCGCCAATGGGCCTGTGGCTTCCAGTGTTCGCGTAAAAAAATATCAGCTCCTTGTCGTCCACCCTCACACCAGACGATACCTCAAGAAACACATTCAAATACTTCTTGATGGCCAGGCCATCACTCCAAGCCCCAGCATCAAAATCCTGGGCCTACATCTTCAGGCCAACACCAAGAGTAACGTATCCTTGGAGTGCGTCAAACACAACATCAATAAATCATACATATGATCTGGCGAGTTGCCACCAAGAAGCGAGGCCTCAAGGAATCCGATACCTTTCGATTAGCTTTCGTCCTCTCCAGAATCACTTACGTCAACCCCCTGCCTTCTTCTCGGCAAGGAGTACATAAAGATGCTTTATATAATGATTAGAAAGGCGGTTGAGCAAGCCATTTGTCTTCCCATGAGTGCGCCCAGAGAGGCTGCTTAGCACGGGGCTCTAAAAAGCTGAGAGAGGGTCATCTTTCTATCCAGAAGGTCCGCATGAGCAGAACTGCGGCGGGTTGCCGAATCTTTTACCATATTGGCTGGGCATCACAGAATATCGCTCCGCTTCATGTACTCCTGCGCTTTTGGCGACAAGAAATATGCTCCCTTTGCCCAGCTCCAGCTGGTGGACAGGGCACAGGCGGCGCGGACTGAATATGGGCTATAGTGAAGAAGGAACCTTTCCCGGCCGCACTATGTCCCGTTCAGAAATCTGAATATAAGCGTCTCCTCCTACTGCTCCTCCTCCTATTGCTCCACCGTCTCTGCCACCGATCTCATAGCCTCCGTCGGCGAAGGCAGAGACGGAGAAGTGGGATCGTCTGACACTGGGTTTGAGCTGTTATTTTATAAAAAAAGTTTCCACTCATGTGCTACACCAATACAAGTCAACCAACCACCGTTCATGCCTCATGCAATAATTTAACCTGAGGAAGAAAATCTCTGAATTAATACAGGGTGTGGTTAAGTACATTTCACTTCTCTCAGGTTTCACGATTTGTAGAGCGACGTGAGTGAATGTATGTGATGTCGCATGGATAATCGTTGTGGGTGCCGTTTACAGCTTTGCTTTCCAACCACATTCACCGAGTGGATTGGCGGCAATTTTTCGCTGTCTTGTTTCTTTTCACCAGGAATGCACATTTACGCTGTAATAACGATTAAGAGCATTAACTTCGGAAATTATTAAATTAGTGCAAATGCCTGTTTTTTTTTAATCTTCCTACGTCCGATTATCTCCATTTACACTGTACCCAACGATGGAATGTGTAAAGTACGCCGATTAGGCACTTCTATGCACATGCATGGCGTCACACGGTTGGTCCGTGCTGACGATTTTTATTCAGGTATCCGTCGTTCCTTACGGGCTTTTTTATACTTCGTTTTTGCGGAGGTTTTGTCACAGTGGTTGCATTGCAAATTGGGATCCACAGACCCACGGGTCTTTCCTCCTCGCAGCACCAACTCTAGAGGGCCTCTGTAGCATCCACGGTGGTCCAACGTAATTCAGACACTCGCGCCAACTGCTCCCCTGGTAGCATAGGGCGTCAGAGAAGTGTTGCATTCAAGGGGCCATGCAGCTAAAACACAAGTTTGGCTCATTCGAAATATGGTCTCGTTACAATTATACTGACACCACTTTTAGCGCAAACTTTGCTCAAATTGGCTATATAATTCGGAAATAAGAGAATGGCCATGCCACCCACTAGGTCATTTCCCGCAGCAGAACCTGATTTCATATGTGGCAGCTCTGCGATTGGCTGAGCCCGATAAAAGCAAACGCAAATGAGGCTGGGATTATAAGCTTGCCGAACGAGCTATATGCGCTTAAATCCATCGTCCGCATTCTTTTTTACAACAGTAAGAATGGTGGGGTTAACAGTGGAAGTTACGAAAGTACTTGTACGGATACATACTGCTGTTGGTACTGTGCGCACTATGCTTGTTTTAGCTTCACAGCCCTGCTGCGGTTTGAGGTTGTCTCAGACGACACTTTCCCATTGGCGTAAGCGACAGTGCCTTATGTGACCATATTTTTCTAGCGACCGCTATGTTTCACGAAACGATTATTTTCGATCATAACAAAAACAAGCCAGGTACAAATACGTTCAAGAACAAATCAAATGCAGAAACCGGCCTTTCGCGGTATGGTGGCGCCATGTAGGTTGACTAACGGTAAACAAGGCTCCGCAATCGGCTGCAAAGCAGTTCTTCTGATGTCATTGCAGCCGTCCCGAAAGCAGATGATTTGGCGGGAGAATCAAGATTTTAAATTAGATTGATTAATTTCTCCGTGAATAAAGCATCGTTTGCTACCGGACCTGCGCTAGCGCAATTATAAAACACGAAATCTCTGGAAGAATTCAAACTTGTATTTCGTCTGCAAGGCCCTTTTAATTAAATCGCCATAGCAACGGCAGGAAAGGGGTGCGAGGATGTTGGGTTCCTTTTTTATTGGTTGGTCGGGGCAGCGTCGCAATGCCGGCCGCGCAGCCTCTATGCCCTACAAGTTTCACGCTGCGAGCGGTGAAAACATGCGTGAACGGCGGGGCCAGTAGCTGCCACATTGAAATCCCCTTCTTGCGTGGCCTTGTCTTTGGTATGTGTTTTTGAAACAATGAAAGGAATAAAACGTGTCGACTAAACTATACATCTCCAAGTGTTGGTGTGCTGTTGTACGTGTTCGAAGATTGCACAGAGCAATGTAAAACCTTGCTTCTCAGTTACTTTTCATTCAAGATTCATTACTGTATCAGTTGGATGGCATGTACGGCATGGAGATTTTAGAACCTCACCTTTTCTTTTATCGCTAGTCTAATTGACGCAAAGCAACATTGCCCCCAAGAAAAAAATGAATTTCTAGGAGGAGTTGAAGTGGGGTACACTACTTGCATCGGGGTCCCTCGTCGTTCCATGGCCTGGTGCCCCGGAACTTACTGTTTGTCTGCTAAAAACGGGGCAGGGAAAACAGAAAACCACAACTTTGGGGTTATTCATGTGGCAGAAGTCAGTCGTTTTTCGTACAACTTAGTCTTGCAGGAATGTGCCACTATTCCTGCGGGAAGTTCCTGCCTGAGCCCATTCCCATTCAATCATCCGGCGTGTTCCCTCCGTCTCGACCCGGAGCAAAATGACCTTCCCGACCCGTTTCGCCCTTTCCCATTTCGCCGGTTCCTGAAATAACGTACTCAAATCAACTCAGGTAACCCGGTATTATGCACGCGGTTTTTTAAATGCAGACCATTTCTTTAACTCACGATGTCACCCGGCGTTGTCGGCGTGCCTCGGCGTCCGCAACAGCCGTTCCAGGTGCGCCCTCTCTCCCACTCCTCCTCTCCCGCATCACGCTACCCTCCTCGCTGTCAACAACAGGTCCGCACTCCTCCCCCTACACTATATAAAAAAATAATACTTACCGGCGCCTGGTTTCGATCCCACGACCCTGCGGGCGGAACGCAAGGTACATGGTGCTCTACCCACTGCGCCACAAAGCCGACACAGAATGGAAGGCTACGAACGCGCCTTATATCCTTGACTCATTCAAACTACGTCAAGAAGCCGCTGATACAACGCATTCACTACCACCAACTCCCCAAACACTAAACGTTAACGCAATACACCCACCACCTATGCGACGCATTTACTCGAGTCCCCCTCGCGGGGAGATGGGCCCTTTTTTTTTATTTAGGTTGCGTGGGACTGTACTTTAACAAGATATTTTTAGTGACGTCCGACGTAACTCAAAGTTAAAAAAATGCATTTACGTCTGCCGTAATCGGTAAATGAAATTGTAGTTACGTCCAACGTATTATATAGTAAAAAAAGTTACTGCTGGCAGAACCAAAGTGCAGACATGCCCTATTAGTCTACACAACCTTATTGCAATGGTCCATTTTACGATAGCTGGCATTAATTAAAAAAATAACACGTAGGTTGCCGGATTACGTCCGACTCGGTACAGCGTTGCCGAATTAGAACTGAGACCGCACCCTTACGCGTTGGCTTAAGTGGCCTGGAGCGTGTTGCTCACATACGTACCCCGACAGCGTTATGGGTTCGAGTCCCGATGGTTCTTTGGGAGTTTCACAGTACTGAATTGTTTTATATACGATTGCACATGCATTTTTTTCCATATGTAACACACGAAAGAAAACAAAAGGAAGGGAATTAGTAAAATGAGCCTCTTGGGGCGGGCGCGGTGCCAATTTGTTGTGTTGGTACCATGCCAAGAAAAAAGTTGGGTCTTTTAACTAATACAATTACTGATTCATAAGGGGTAGTGAAAGGATACTGTTTATTTATTTATTTGTTTGTTTGTTTATTTATTAATTTATTTCTTTATTTTTTAATTTTTTTATAATATCAATCCCTGCCGGGATTATTACAGGAGTAGCCACCGTGGATGAACACTTGCCAAACACAGTTTTTCTACAATAGTGAACGAAGCACAAAGGTTGACACGAAGAACAACGTTTACAGAACCAATGAAATTATACAGTAACGGGGAAAAAAGACAACGATAAAGATAAACGGCGAAGAAGGGATAGCTCTTGCACGAAAAGATCAACAGATTCCAGACATCCACGCACATAAAAAGCGTAACAATGGCAACGCTGTTATCAAGAGAGGGCAACAATTTCGGCAAAAAGAGTGAATTTGCCTACTGTTCTTTGCCTACTGTTCAGTAATGGTGCGGTATAATAAATTCCAATCTCTGATGGCGCGGGGGAAGAAGGAAAAATAGAAGTTGTCATTATTACAAGAGTATTTTTCAAGTTTGCGCGTATGGTTAATCGTGTAGAACGGGTTTTATTGGTTCGAATGCAAGTATCCGACGTTATATTTAACTCATTCATCATCATCATCGTTATCATAATCATCATCATCATCATCATGCCCCTGTTTTTGTCCACTGCAGGACGAAAGCCCCTCCCAAAGATTTCCAGCCACGCCTTTCGAGTGCCAGCTGAATCCATGTTTTCCTCCAAACGTTTTGTAGTTAATCTCGCCAACCCCAGCACGGGGCACCACGAGCAAGCTTGGTGACGGTATTGGCGACACTGTGGACCCCGAACCCCCCAACATAAGCTGTAACCTACCGTGGGGATGTGTTTAAAGGTGAAGGGTAAAAAATCCCAAACGGCGGCCGTCGCAGACCAGATCAAGCTCCGGCGGATGGGCTTCCTGCCTGTTTACCAGGCAAGGATCTCCGGGACCTCTCTCGGGTACCCCCGTCCCCTGCTCGGGTACCCCCGTCCCCGAAGTGGCTTTTCCACCTTTGTCTTCGATATCTCTTCGAAAGCCCGATAATTTTTCGTGCTTTTTGGTAATGGAATCCATGGATGAGTCAAAACCCATCACCGCCCAGCCTGTCTTTCTCGTTTCCAAGTTTCTCGAAAGCCTTATAGGCAATTTCCATGAGTGAAACTTAAGCGCAAAAATTTAACACAGGGACGAGAAAGGGAACGACACAGGCGCTTACTATCAACTGAAAGTTTTAATGAAAACGAATACACATTTATACCACCCCCAGACCGAACAACACAGCACGTGTGCCCTTCGCACATGCGTACGGCCGTACAAGAGAACCGCCCCATTCACTTCTGGTTTCTCTTCTCCTTTCCCTCATCCTCTACCCCCTCTCCTTGAGAAGTTGCACTTCTTTATCTAAAATACTCAGCGACGGGTGACTTATACAATCGGGACCCTTAATCCGTATATGGAAGGCTTCTGCAAGTTCCCTGGTGGCACGGTCTCTGTGCTTAAAAACTACTACCGTGTCCGTGAAGTGTGGCTGACAACGTGGCTGATAACCGCAGAAGCCTTCCATATCCGGATTAAGGGTCCCGATTGTATAAGTCACCCGTCGCTGAGTATTTTAGATAAAGAAGTGCAACTTCTCAAGGAGAGGGGGTAGAGAATGAGGGAAAGGAGAAGAGAAACGAGAAGGGAATGGGGCGGTTCTCTTGTACGGCCGTACGCATGTGCGAAGGGCACACGTGCTGGGTTGTTCGGTCTGGGGGTGGTATAAATGTGTATTCGTTTTCATTAAAACTTTCAGTTGATAGTAAGCGCCTGTGTCGTTCCCTTTCTCGTCCCTGTGTTAATGTTTTGCACTTAAGTTTCACTCATGGAAATTGCGAACCAACTAGCTCGTCTCTCCATTTTGCTTCACCTTATAGGCAAATCGTACAACGCTAAGAACCTCACAACGAGGGAAGTTCTAATTGAAGTAGAAAACAAACAACAATCCTCTAACCTCCTTAAGCAAAAGCGCATGGTCGATTTTGAGAGAGAGAGAGAGAGAGAGAGAGAGAGAGAGAGAGAGAGAGAGAGAGAGAGAGAATCAACTTTAATTAAATCCAGAAAATGCTTCAGAGAAACGTCCCCATTCAAGGGTGCCTATAGCTTGGGCCGCGTCGACAGCCCTTTCGATCAGGCGCAGCTGGTTTTCGAGGCCTGAGCTGGCAAAGGCTCTCTCCCAAAGCTCCATGGAAAGGTGGATGTTAGGGGGGTCTAGGGTAGACTTATCGGAGCCGCCCTCTATGTGTCTGAGAGTGCCATGCTCTCCACACAGGCGGCAAAGTGTGGAAAAGTCTGTCCGGTCAAAGAGGTGAAGTCTGGTGGGATGTGGGAAGGTATTGACCTGCAGGGCACGCAATAATCTTTCCTGATCCCTCAGTAGCGATTTGTGGGGTGAAGAGTAGGTTTTAGGGGACAGCCTATAGTGCTGCGTGATTTCCTGGGAGGTGACAAGGGGTTGCATGCGCTCGGGCTCGGCTTCGGCTTCACCAGCGCTGGCTCGGTGGGTCAAATCTCCATCCACAGGGTTGGCGATCTCGTTGCCGGGGATTCTGCTGTGAGCTGGTGCCCATACAATCCTCACTGGTCTCATTGGTGGTGCCTGATTGATTAGTCGAAGTGTTGTGACGTGCAAGCGACCGTTGGCAAAGTTGCGGCAAGCCTACTGGGAGTCTGAGATTCTAACTTTGGCGTCGCTTTGGCTAAGATCAAGTGCTATCGCCGCTTCCTCGGCTTGGAGAGGGTTGTGTCCGGGGATTAAGATGCTGCACCTGTGCTGCTTATTTAAAACGACGGTGGTTGCGATGGCTGCTCTTCCGGGGTAACAGGCGGCGTCTGTGTAGGGGGTAGATGGTGCATCTGCGTACAACCTAAATATTGTCCGGGCTCGGGCTTCTCTGCTATCCTCGTGATGAACAGGGTACATATTGCGTGGTAAGACGGGCACTATGAAATGTTTTCTAATGGAGTGGGGTACGTTTCCAGAAAGGAGATGCGGGTGGATTAGTGGGGCCGACAGCGCCAGGTGTGAGAGGATGAACCTCGCCGTTTCGGTTGCTCCTAACCTTAATCTTTGGCTGGACAGGTGAGCCTCAATTAACTCCTCGGTCGAATTGTGGATGCCGATTCGGAGTAATCGTTCGGTTGAGGTGCTTGCCGGGAGACCCATGGCTTGCTTGTACGCCTTCCTGATCAGAATATTTATTTTCTCGAGCTCTGTGGCTTTAGGCAGTGCGTAAGGTATAGCGTACGTAATCCGAGACATGAGGACGGCCTGGACAAAGCGAAGCGTGTCCGCTCCCCCCATACCCCTGGTTTTGGTCGTGACTGGTCGTATCATATCAGTAACCTGGTCGGTTGTGGTTTTAAGCCTGCTGATCAGAAGGGTGTTGGAGCGGTCCGCCTGGAATATCATGCCCAAGATCTTCACGCTTGGAGATGGCGCAATGATATGGCCCTTTAGGCGTAGGGTGATAGTGGGCGAACCTGAAGGGTGTCTTTTGCGCGATGAAACCAGGAGTAGCTCAGTCTTCTGGGGGCGTAGCTGAGACTACATGACTTGGCATAGGCAGCCACCACATCCGCTGCCTCTTGTAGGCGGCTCTCTAACACTCCGATCGACTCTGTGGCCGACCAGATGGTTATGTCGTCACCGTATAGGCCATGGCGGATCCCCGAGATGTTCTCGATGAGTGGCGGCAGGCCTAGCAGGGCAATATTGAAAAGGATAGGAGACAATACAGCCCCCTGTGGTGTTCCGCGGCCACCCAATAAGAAGGGGTCCGTGGCTTTTCCCCCGACTTTTAACGCAGCTTTCCTTCCGGAGTGAAAATCTCTGATGTAGTTGTAAACCCTAGCTCCACATCCCAGTGTGTTCAACCTGAGCAAAATTACT
Source organism: Haemaphysalis longicornis (assembly GCF_048455015.1). Classification (NCBI taxonomy): domain Eukaryota; kingdom Metazoa; phylum Arthropoda; class Arachnida; order Ixodida; family Ixodidae; genus Haemaphysalis; species Haemaphysalis longicornis. The sequence goes on from NW_027526203.1 coordinate 108,704,041, forward strand.
GTGTGCTTGACGTTATCAAACGCCCCTTTGAGGTCCAATGCGAGGATGGCAGTGGGTGAGGCACGTGTTGCAGGGGCCATCACTTCCTCTTTAAGCTGAACTAAGATACGCTGCGTTGACAGTTGCGGACGAAATCGCACCATCGTTTCCGGGATTTTACCTGAGTCTTCCAGATACGGATGCAGCCTGTTGAGAACCACATGCTCTACTACTTTTCCCAAACACGAAGAGAGATAGGTCTCAAGTTGAGATCAAGATCACGCCCCATGGTAGCCTCAATAGTTGCTAGGGCGTGATGTCTGATCGAGATCTAATAAATGAGGCGGAAGCAGATCTGCTCGAGGGCCTTCGTGATCAGGGCGTGACACCAGTGAGGCGAACCACGATATGCCTAAACGACCAAATAATAGCTACTAAACACATAGTCTTGACGTTTGACCGCTCACCACTTCCTGAGTCGGTCAACGCAGGCTTCATGAGATGTCCGGTCCGACCATACGTACCAAAACCACGCCGCTGCTTTAAGTGTCAGAGGTATGAACACGGCACAACCTCTTGCCGTGGTAAACTGACGTGCGCAAAATGTGCAGCACATGATCAGTTAACTGACAACTGCGAATCCGAGTTAACTGACAACTGCGAATCCCTGTGGGGCTCGCCGGGAGGCAGAGTGGCGTCTGGTTTCGGCGGGGACCCAGTATGGGAGTCGGACGTGGTCCCGCCGCTACCCCCCCTCCCCCCCCCCCCCCAGGGTTGCCCCGGGCCGCCCAACCCGCCTCTGCACCCCTCGCTCAGCCAGCACTGGCTGTGGTGGCAACCACGTCTGTTCGGGATGCCGCTGCATGCACTGCTTCCTCTCCACCGGCCCAAAGCACACGCAAAGGCATGGAGGAGATGGAGACAGAGGCACCCGCTGCAGTTCCCACTCCTGCCGCACCGCCTCTGCCACCCAGGGTGCTCCTGACGTACTCGGCGGTCGCGGCTCCAACGAAGGGCACTGGAAGGGTGCCAAGTCCAAAGGGTCTGGTCCGTCGGCTACTCCCCACATATCTGATGGCGAGATAGATGTGGCACCTTTCCTCTCTGCTTTGCAGGGGAAGGAGCAGGTACCTTCATCCAAACCTGCAGAGAAGGTAAAAAAACACCTTTCAAGAGTCCAAGCCCCGAAAGACTTTACTTTAATAGTCACACTCCAGTAGCTCTGAACACTTAATTATGGGAAGAGAAAATATTGTTCAATAGAACTTCCCAGGCCTTCTTAATAATCTTGACGTCGTGTAAGAGACTCTGCATGCTAATCAGCCAAGTGTGATGTGTGTCCAGGAAACACATTTAAATTCCAATCGCACAAATTTCCTTAATAGCTATATGGTATTCAGAAAGGCTACGGTTGGCTGCACACTTTTGGCGGTGCGGCCATAATCGCCCGGAAATCCTTAGCATGCCACCCTATCACTCTGAACACTGACCTTGAGGCAGTGGAAATTCGCACAATAATATTTAAAAGGTTGATGTTCCATATACATTCATCCTGATCTTGCACTTTCGAGCTCTGACTTCGAGGCGCTGGCTGACCAGCTGCCCGAACCATATATCCTCACAGGCGACCTTAATCAACCCAATTCTCTTTGGGGCGCTTCTCGCACGGATGCCCGAGGTCTCCTGATAGAGAAATTCCTTACATCTTTAGGAGCATGCCTCTTCAACAAAAATAAGCCCACATACGTGAATATAGGACAGAACAAACACTCATATCTTCACTTGGCTATTGGCTCCGCAGTTCTCTTTCCTGTTCTCGACTGGGGTGTAGGCACTCACCCATATGGCAGTGACCACTTTCCCACCTCACTAACATATATAGGTAACGGCTCACGCAGTTCATCTTCCCAGAACAGGTTCAATGAAGCAAGAGCTCACTAGAATACATTTACAGAGACATCCAAACTACACTGCACAACCATAAGACACCTACACATTAAAGAATCTTCCCAACTACTCACGGCGCACATCCTCGACGCCGCCGAAAAGTCCATTCCCCACACCTCTGGTGCCCCGCACAACCAGAGGAGGGCGTGGTGGAATGAGGTCTGCAGGCGGGCGCGAGAGGCCCAGAACAAGGCGTCGGGTATCCTTCGTCGGTAACCCACATCGGGTAACCTCCTCTTGTTCAAACCGGCCAAGACATTTGGAAAACGTGTGCCCCGTGGGGCAAAACGCGATAGTTTTCGTTCATTCATAGCATCAATTAACTCCTACACAGACACACGAAAAGTATGAAGACGAATACGCAACCTCAAAGGACATGAAACACACAGCCTGCCTCTGGTGAGCACAACAGGGGACACACTTGATGACCAGGGTGACACACTTGCACAACACTCCCAACACGTGTCCAGTTCAGCACACTACACAGGCAATTTAATGAAACACAAACTCCTGGCCGAAAAGAAGCCATTACGGACAATGACAGATCAGCCACTTCATATAACTCTGAGTTCACACTTCATGGGCTGAGGGGTGCTCTGAGGACGTGTAAACCCTCAACTCCAGGCCCATACAACATCACATATACAATGATACAGCACTTACACACAGACACTGTTATAACATTCGTTCACCTTTACAACAAGATATTGCTTTCGGGGCACATTCCAAAGTCTTGCAAGGATGCCATAGTTGTAGCACTCTTGAAAGAAGGGAAGGACCCCTCCTCTCCGGCTAGCTATCGACCCATTGCCGTGACCAGCTGCCTGTGCAAGCTTCTCGGAAGAAGATAAACCGAAGGCTCTTGTACTTTTTGGATTACAACGGTCTTTTCGAGCGCTGCCAGGCAGGCTTCAGGGCGAGGAGATCTACAAACAATCAACTTGTGGCACTACAGTCATACATCAAGGATGCCTTCATTCACAAACCCTTCTGTTTAATGGTGGTTTTCGAGGTCGAAAACGCCATGGCGTTATGGGATCCTGAGGGACCTGAAGTCATTCGGTGTTTCTGGTAATATGTTTAACACCCTTGGTAGTTACTTGTCGGAGAGAACCTTTCGCATCAGAGTTGGTTCTGCACTGTCATAGGTTCATGTGCAAGAAAATAGCGTGCCACAAGGTGGAGTGCTGAGCTGCACTCTTTTCATAGTAAAGATGAACTCTCTTGGAAAGGCATGGCCACCTACAATCTCTTATTCCATGTATGTAAAGTACGCCCAGGTATCCTTTAAATTGTGTAATATGTCAATCTGCGAACGTCAAGTCCAGCTTGTCGTCAAGAAACTTGCCGGCTGGGCAGACAAGAATGGTTTTAAGATTAATCCTGGAAAGAGCTCTTGTGTTGTGTTCTCCAGAAAGCGTGGGGTGCACCCGGACCAAGACATCACTCTTAACAGCGTGTCGAATGCTGTGAACAAGGAGTACAAGTCTTTAGGTATCTTCGACAAAACTCCTACATGCATTCCTCATATAAAACAGCTTAAATGCAAATGCTTAAAAACAATGAACATTCTTAAGGTCCTCTCACACCAATCTTATGGGGCCGCCAAACAACTCCTGCTGCGCCTTTACACGGCCTTGGTGGGGTCTTGGCTCGCCTATGGCAGTGTCGTGTATGGGTCGGCTACAAAAAAAGCTTTGAAAATGCTCGACCCAGTGGTGCATGTTGACCTTCGCCTCCCATGCGGCGCTTTCCGCACTAGCCCTGTCGAGAGTATGTATGTTGAGTGTGACAAATGGTGCCTATGGCATCAGCGAGAGTATGTTGACCTGCTGTATGCGTCTAAGATCGTGTCTCTCACCAACCATCATTTGAATCCTATCATGAACGATATATCAAACTTACAATTATTTTTAAACAGGCCATCTATTTCCTTATATTTCTCTCTCAGAGTGAGGGAGGAGGCTTCTGCACGCAATCTCCCCGTTTCACACACGCAGAAGACACCCATCCATAATTTCATTCCACCATGGCATGTTCGTTCTATATCATGTGCCCTGTCATTCACGCAATTAGAAAAAAATAGGGTACCCAGGAGTGCAATTCTGCAGCACTTCCTTATCCTGCAGGACACGTACAGGTGCGCATAATTCTTCAGCGACCCGTCCACAGCTGCTTTTACTCCGTCTTGTGTAGGCACGGACCAAATTTTAGCGTTACTAAAACAATAAATTTTCATAGCAGTATTTACACGGCAGAAGCGTATGGCCTCCTACTCGTTTCAAATCACATCATCGAACATAAAATTCCCAAGTCCATTGTGTACACAGATTCTCTAAGCTTTGTGCAGGCACTGTCACCAGGAAGGTCGTCTAAAAACTATGTGATCAATGTTCTTGTAATGGTTATAATGACTACATATGCTTCAGATTTAGAAATAACTATATGCTGGGTACCAGATCACTGTGGGATCCCTGGTAATGAGACTGCTGATCAAATGGCTGGTGCTGCTGCTCTCATGACCACTGTTGACATAACAACAGTACCTTACACCAACCTAACACACATCAAACGACAGCTTCGTAACACATGGCAACTACACTGGAGTCAACAGGCAGACAACAAACTACACGTAATACAACCACCGGGACGCTATATAGCTGACTCACACAACAGATACGCTGAAGTCGCCCTGGCTATGCTGCAGATAGGCTACACAGATGGAACGCACTCCCACGTGCTGACTGGATCTTCGCGACCCATGTGTAGCACGTGTAGAAGTGACCTACCCATCCGTAGTCCACATACTAATCACATGCAAGGCACTTGACACGACACGACACAAACATTTCCCTCAATTATACAGACGACACATTCCACTGCACCCATCATACTTTTTAGCCGACAAACCAATGTTTTCTAGTCAAGGTGTTCTTACGTTTTAAAGGAAAGCTTTTTACCTGTACCCCCCAAGGGTTCTTTTGCGACCGTTGGTGTCACCAGAAAACTCCAGCGAACAAATAAAATAATTTACTGGCCCCGCCGGGAATCGAACCTGGAACTAGCAGACTAACAAAGCGAAAGCCCGTTCTCTTACCGATTTAGCTACGAGCCCACGCGAAGACGGGGAAGGCAGGTGGTGTACTCACCAAGCACATCTACGGGTTTACCCCCTGCATTCTCGCTGAATGCCACGTGAAAGCGTCACGCGACCACTCACGCCCGTCTAGCAGCCCTGTGCGCACCTCGCTCCTGTACTAAGAGTTACAAAAATTAAAGGAAGCTCACACCAATGCATGGCATTTCACCTCTATAACGCCAGTGTGCTAAAGCCTGTGGCCTACAGTGTTCGCGTAAACAATCACAGCTCCTTGTCGTCCGCCCTCACGCCAAACCAAGGAATACATTGAAATACTCCTTGATGGCCAGGCCATCACTCCAAGCCCCAGCATCAAGATCCTGGGCCTACATTTCGAGGCTAACACCAAGAGTGACGTCTCCTTGCAGCGCCTCAAAAACAGCATTAATCAAATCATACACATGAGCAGGCGAATTGCCACCAAGAAGAGAGGCCTAAACGAATTTGGTACCTTTCGAACTATTAAAGCTTTTGCCCTCTCGCCCTGTCTTCTCGACAAGGAAGACATAGAGATGCTTTATATAAGAAAGGTAGTCGAGCAGGCCATTGGTCTTCTCATGCGTGCGTCCACACAAAGGCTGCTTAGCACGGGGCTCCGCAACACGGTGGAAGAGCTGATAGAAGGCCATCTTTCTTACCAGAATGTCTGACTCAGAACTGCGATGGGTAACCACATGCTTCACCAGATTGGCTGGGCAGCCCAGAATGTCACTCCACTTGACGTACTCCCAGGCTCTTGTCGACTAAAACTAAAGATGCTCCCTTTGCTTAGAAATATGAACCCCTCACATGACGAGGGTCACCGAAAAGCACGGGCTCAAGCGATAAACACCACCCTCGGTGGGGCTCATGCAGTTATCTACACAGACGCCTCCAAACGTCGAGGCAAGCATTACACAATCATCGTGGCTACCTCCAGAACCAATCTCCTTGCGTGTACCTCGCTTAGGACCCAAGAAATGACGGCAGCAGAAGAGGCAGCCATTACCTTGGCTCTCGCTCAACCAGGGGTTCGGAGGGTAGTCATCGATTCCCAGAAAGCCTATTGGAATTGTCAGTAGGGTTGGGTGTCCTGACCTGCACTGCACGTGCTAAAAAACCACTCCCCAAACGGTTGCATTCAGCTCATCTGAATGCAACCTCCTCACGCTTCAATAGAGGGCAACAAATACGCCCACCTAACAAGCCTGCGCTTTTACCTCCCGTGCTATGCAGCTGCATGAGGACAGTCACCCGCTTCTCACGTTCAGGGAGATAACCTAACATTATCGCCTTCTGAGACAGACCGTATCTTCGCCTTACCCTGACCTTTCCAGAGAACAACCAACTACCCAACGGCTCATACAATCCGGGCTCCTTCCCACAGCCTACGCGTCTTCACCTAATGTATCCGAATCGCTACGACGCTCAATGTAAATTTTGCACAGAAGTAGGAACACTCCGCCCCGTAATCGGGGTGTGCGAATTTAGCCCTGAGCACCCTCCTCTCTTTCCGTCAACTACCCAACAACAGCAATGGGAGATGCTGCTGTCCAGCCCCTCTCTGCCTACCCAGCTTCAGCGGGTGGACAGAACACAGGCCGCGCGGTCTGCAAATGGGCCCCACAGAAGAAGGAATCACTCCCCAGGGTTGCACTCTCGGCCGTTCAGAAATCTGAACAGAAGTATTTCTTCCTCGTGCTCCTCCTTCTCTGCCGTATATCTCGTCGCCTCCGTCCGCGGCGCAGAGGCGGAAAGTCAGATCGTCTAACACCGGGTTGGAGCTTACTTTATTTTATTAAAAAAAACTTTCCACTCTTGTGCGAAACGAATACAACTCAACCAAACACCGTTCATGCATCATGCATTGACTGAACCTTACCAAGAATATCTCTTTGAAGTAATAAATGGTGTGGTTAAGCGCATTTAACTTCTCTCTGGTTTTACTATTTGTAGAGCGATGTGAGTGAATTTAAGTGATGTTACCCGGGTAATCGTTATTGGTGTCGTTTACAGCTTTGCTTTCCAACCCCATTCACGGGGTGGATTCGCGCTATTTTTTTGCTGAGGTAAAGTTTCTGCAGCTCTTGTCATATCATGTGTAATTATCGTGGCCCTATATGCCAGCCATCTCCATTGTCTTTTGTTTTGCGTCACTTTTACTTTTACTCATATGTTTTAGTATTTACAGTCTCTTCAAAAATTGAGTAACTTCTCCTCTGGCGCTCTTTGCCCTTGTTGGCCTTGCCCCATTCAGCACCAATCATCATCATCATCATCTCGCCGACGACTTCTCGGCCGACCCCTAGTGCATTACGATGAGTAAATACAAGAGTTTCAAACGATTTACTTTGGCACGCTTCTCCAGTTCACCAAGGCTCGCATTTCAGTTGGAGACTGATTACGCCTGTGCCGGTTAAAGATAAAGCGCTCGGCCTTACATTGCACGCGTTCCAGTAAAGGAATATTTGCCTTTGAAGCCGGGAACCATGCTGCACTTGCGTATTCCAGAACAGGGCTTATGAAGGGGGTATAAGTGAGGAGCTTTGATTCGTAGGTCGCTTTTTTGAAAGTGCACTTCAAAAAGAAAAGCTTTTTTTAGGGTTTAGATGTAGCACACTTGACATGTGATTGATTGATTGTGGTAGTTAAACGCGTCGACGCTACAAAGGCTATGAGAGGTGCTGTAGTGGAGGGCTCCGGATTAATTTTTACCACCCGGGGATGTTTATCGTACGTCAAAATCTAGAACACGCGGGCGTTCGGCCTTTCGCCTCCATCAGAAAAGCGGCCGCCGCGCCCGGTAATCAAACCCGCATCCCTGGGCTCAGAAGCACAACACCATAGCCACTGAGCAACCGCGGCGGTAGCATACTTCCCATATGCAGTCCAGCTAAGTCGAGAGAAAATTATTACCCCTAAGTATTTATATTTATAAAACTAATTAAGAACCAAGTCGTTAACTAGCTAAGAAAAAATTACTTTTGCCCTCTTCAGTGTCACGGTCATAGAAACAAAGTTTAGGTGTTTATTTGCAATTGCCAGTCGCGGCACCTTTGAGCACTTTATCAATCGTGTTGTTGAGGTTCAGCTGATCATCTCTGTTTTTAATTTCGTGATAAAAATATAGTCCTCGGTGAATAGCCGGATCTTTACATCAATATTCTATGTTATATCATCACCCACTGCAGTGCAAAGGCTACTCCCATTATTCTCCGATTATCCCGGTCCGTTCCTAACTGCGACCAATTTATCCCCGCAAACTTCTTGATCTCCTCTGACCATCTAACTTTCTGCCGCCCCCTACAAGGTTTGCGTTATCTAGGCATCCAACCTTTATTGACCAACGGTAATCTTGCCTTCGCATTTATTGCCCTGCCCGCGTCCATTTCTCCTTCTTAATTTCTACTAATATGTCCTTACGCGTTTCTTCCCTCACCCACTCCATTCTCTTTTTGTCTCTTAATGTAACACCTGCCATCTTCTGTTCCATTGCTCGCTGAGTCGTCCTCAATTTAAGTCGAACACACACTCTTAGTGAGCCTCCAAGTTTCTGCCCCGTAGGTGAGTACCGGTAAGATGCAGCTGTCATACACTTTCTTCCTCAGGGACAATGGTAGGCTGCCATTCATTATCTGAGAATGTCTGCCGTATGCACTTCCCCTATCCTTATCCTTCTAACTATGTCTGCCTCATGATTGAGATACGGGGTCACAACTTGGCCTATGTAGATATATTCGCTTACCACTTCCACTGCCTCGCCACCTATCTCAAACCGCTGTGCTGTCTTGAGGTTATTAATAATTACTTTAGTTTTCTGCTTATTAATTTTTAGGCCCACGTACTACTCTGTTTGTCCAGAGTGGAAAACATGCTTTGCAATTCGTCCTCGAGTTACTTAGCCAGGCAACGTCACCAGCAGATATGAGGTTACTGAGGTTTTCTCCATTAAAGGAGCCATGAAGAGAAAACAAAAGTTTGTTTTATTCGAAAGATTAGGTGTTTCATGGTACCCTAAGCGCTTTCCCGTAAGCAAATGATGCTTTATTCACTGAGAAATAAGGCAATTTAAGCCGAAATTTTAAATCTCCCGCTAAATTGCACATTTCGTGACGTGAACAATGGCGTCATACGAGCCGGTCCATGAAACAGATACTTAGTATGTAGACTCCATATAGCACCCACACGCGGGAATCAAACAGGAACCGGAACTAGTGCCGAAAGCGAGACGGCGGCCATTTTAAAAATACTAGTAAAACCTAGTGCAACCGCAGCCCTAGTCATGGAATCGCCTGATCCGGATAACAAAACTCTCGTCGAGAAGCTCGGGCTTGCATTTAACAACCTCACACCACTTGAACGCTCAATCCTTCTGAGAGCACGAGCGGCAGAAGTTGTGGGATACCCGGATGGACCGGAAAGCGACCATTCCGCGATAGCCACAACAGACGAACGGCCAGCCGTCGGCACCGCTGCCTCGTCAGCCCCGTCGCGACGGACGAATACAGACTGGTACGTATGTGCCGAATCTTTATTACGGCTAATAACGGTTCAATTTCGATAGCAGTATCGCTTATGCCAGTTGGCCGGTGTCGTGTATGGAAAGCCGTTCGCGCGAGCTCTCTGCTTCGACCAGAAAGATACGAGCGTCAATGCGCGGTGTGTACGGCATTTTTTTCCCTCAAGGTCAGGGCGCTTTGACGGCGATTTGACGAAGTCGGCGACGAGCGAGCGCCAGCATGTCCCAGGAGTGAGCTAACGTAAGGGTCCCTGCCGTAATCACTTCCTCGGAAATGAAGCGAGCAAACTCGTACTTCCTTTAGCTCTCTTTCTCCTCCGTTTGCAAAGTTCAAAAAACGTAGCCACTTGCTTCGCCGAGGTTCGTCGTTGGGCATCACATGAAAGAAGATCTCCTCACCGGCGGGGATGTCGCCCTCCCTCGACGATTTGCCCGTACTACATGGGCATTTCAAAACGTAGCAACGAAATTTGATTGTAAAGTACTCGAACAAACTGAAGTTTTCAGTGGTTGTAAACTGTAATCGAGCTCCTAACAATAGCAGCAAGCCAACACCATTCCGAAACTGCAACGACTGTCACTATCTCGTCGCTGCTTGCTGTTCCTTACTCCCCTCGTTTTTACCTTTGCTGGTTGACGATATGACGGCCAACCTCCTGTGAAGGGATTACGATACCAAGCAAGGTCGCGGCTGTGCGTGCTTGGACGGTTCGTTGGCCCCGAAGAGCCTCGAACCCGAAAATTCGTCTGCGCGACGGTGGCGACGGCGAGATGTCGAGTTCGGCTGGCGGTAGTTTCGTACGCATTGGCGTACACGTTTGCGTGTTTATTCCGAACTTCAACCGTTTACTCCACCGTTCTTAGTGTCATAAAAGGAATGTGCAGTATGTTTAACGGGCATATAGCTCACTATGAAAACTGGTAAGCCCTGCCTAAATTGCGTTTGCTTTTGCCGGCCTTCGCCAATCGCAGAGCATTCTCCTGTGACGTCATAGGTTCTGTGGCGGGAAATGAGCTGGTGGGTCGCATGGTCATTCCCTTTTTTCCTAATTATGTAGCTTATTTGAGCGAAGTTTGTGTTAAAACTGGTGTCAGTATGGTTCTAACGAGGCAATCTTTCGAATGAACCAAACTTGTGTTTTCTCTTCATGGCTCCTTTAACCCTTACTCCCACATGTTCCCAATCCAATGTTCTAATACTTCTTGTAAACATGGTTTGAATAACATTGGAAAGATTATATCCTTGTCTGACGCCATTCCTTATAGGTATTTTACTGTTCTCCTTATGGAGGATGGTGGTAGCTGTTGACCCATTGCAAAAATCCTCTAGTACTCTTGTATATACTCTGTTATATATACTCTTATATGTTTCTGTTGTGTACTTCATAAATATTAAACAGAATAACACAGCCATAAGAGTTCCCTGAGGCATACCAGAGGTAACATTTACAATTCCAGAAGCATAGTCACCATATACTGGACGTATAGGTGACCGGTAAAACGAGCAAAGGCTCACGGTAGTTGTCTGCTTCTGCCAGTTCCGGTTCGAAAGCTCTCCTAGCCTCCCGCCCGCCGGCCGCCTTCATCTGCGTGCGTGATTGTAGTTATCTGCTTTCACCGAAAGAAAACACGATTGCATCATGCCTTCGGCGTGTAACTACGATGGATGCACCCAGGGGCTTCCCTGAAAGCTAACAACTTTGTTACATATACGCTATGTAAGGTTCTACGTTCTATTCTTCCAGCGCGTGTGTCGCACTGCGCCATTAGTCATGCGCCCCTCGTCATCTTGCTTCCGATTTATTTGAGCCATGCTCGTCCGCTGGAGCCTATTTTATGCGGTATTGAAAGCTTTGCGATGATACAAGTTTATCGCTGCATTTCGGTCTACAGGATTGCTGTGCCGTGTTGTGTCACACAGATGCGCGCTGCAAGTTTATGAAAGCCGCTGCCGTGTTCTTTGCACTTTTATCGCTTAAGTGTCGAGCGTGCCTGCCATTTTGTTTTTCCAGCAAGCACGCAGTGAATAAAAAGGTTCCAGTAAAAGCAGAGCGTGCATGGCGAGTTTATCAGGCTGCTTTTGTAATTATTTTTTTGCGGTTGCATGGGCTAATAACTTTTAAAAATGGCAGCGTCCCCGCTCCGTGAATGATGGCGAGGGTGCGGAGTACGCCTCGAAATGACATCCAACTGCCGCCCCGAGTGACATCCGATTTGCACCCCGACCATCATTCGGTTCCAGCAATGAGTTGCACCTTGATTATTCCCGAAATGAAACTGCAACTCGCGGCTCAAATGGAATGACGGTCGGGGCGCAGATTGGATGTAACTTGATTCGGCGGGAAGAGGGTTTGTGATTTCTGGAACCTGCTTATATACGCAGTGCACCACGGCGCCATCGCGTGTTTACGCTTAGCGCCATCTAGCGTAGTTCGATGCAGTCACTGTGCGTTACAACTTGATTACAACGTGACTACACAGGTGTTTTTGCGCGTTTTCTCGTTGTTAGGTTATATGTGTGCCTGTTTTCGAGTGTTTTGGAGTGTTCTGGTACCTTTTTAGGTATTTTCCGCACAGATTTTTGCTTGATGGTTGTGTGCGCACGGATGGACGCCGATGGACATTGGGATGTCCTAATGTACTCCACACCGTTACAGGCGACGGAGTAACCCGTTTATCTCTCAGGTACTAACTCACGGTCATAGCCCAGTGGGTAAGACGACTGGCACTAACTCTGTCTGGTCTACCAGACACAGGCTGGAATCCTGCCGGTGCCTGTGGGATTTTTTGCGATTGTAAATGCTTTGCGGACGGACCCGGACGGATATTGTCAGGTCCTAAGGTACTCCGCACCTAAACTCTACTCTATCGAAGGTCGGCCCTGCAGAAGTTCAGCCTTGCTTGCTTTATCAAGCGATATCAAAACTTCTTGTGTGTGTAAAAACCGGGAACCATAAGATTTCAATTTCACTACCGAGCAGCGCAGGGCTGCGGATATCCCAAATCTCCCAGTTGAGCTTGTCTATCTCCCCACAAGGCTTGTGAAACAATTTCTCTACGAAGAAAATCAACGATAACTTCGACTAGGTATAAAATTATGGCTAACTTCTAAGCCTTAATTTGATTGGTGAACATCCACAAGTCACTGCGAAGAAACTCCAGTCTGTTTAGGCTGTCTTACCTTGGTTAAACTTGCGTTTTCATCATGTGCATTTGAAAGAATACATAGAATGAGTCAAGGAACGACAATTGTAGTATGGCACTGTGATTGTGTGCTAATAGGCTGTAACCTTGCAGGGATCCAGCTTCCCTGCCATTCAATTTGGACACCTCTGGTCTCCTATCAAGTACACAGATATGTGCACCTTTTTCTTGGGGAGGCCCTGTTGAGCCGGTGGAGCTGCGGAGGCGTTCAAAGCTCTGCTCGCATACCAGTAAGCAAAATCAGGTGCGTGTACATACATTATGTATTGCATATAGTGCAATTACAGCATATAAGGTTGTCAGGTAAATTTCTGACATTTATGAAGTACTGTTTCAAGACACACCAGATTAGAAAAAAGCCACCGAAAAGTTATTTACAACATACTCTAATGAACTTGCCACACGGTTATTTGAAGCCGATGAGTGACGCGAGTTTCGCCGATCGGCAGGAGAATTTGCAAAAGCAGTTGAACGCTTCAGTCTTCCTACGCCAAGCTTTGGTATCTTTACTGCTGCCAAGTTCCGGTCTCGTAACTTAAAAAAAGTTATTTTCAGAGTTAAACTGGGCCAAAAAATGTCATCATGGGTGATAGAATTCATTATAATTAAAACAGAAAGGGCAGCACAGAATGGGTAGTAGCTTGTTTTTTCGTGTTTCAAAGGCATCTAAAAATCTCAGATTGGTCGTGGTGCTCCATGGACCGAAACGGCATTTCAAACCTATGCTTTTGAAAAACGTGTAGCAGCTAGATGGCGGAACTTGAGTCAAATCACATTCTCTTCAATACACTCGGCAAACAATTGTCTATTCAGTGGCGCATAAACTATCTACCAGGTACCCTTGTAAAAGTTCAGCTGTTGATTGAAACTTGCCGTGTAGCTCAAGCAAGGCAGTTATGCCATCTAATAAATAAAAACATGAACTGTTTAGGGGCTGCTGCTTGCGTTTTGTGAACAAGTGTGGGTGGAACTTTATATGGCAATACACAAATGATCTGTGCAGGCGAGTCAACACCAAGACCGCTAGGCCGCGACAAGGTCTCTGCAACCTAAAAGCCTATGTAGGCCCGTCACAGCGGTCAACGTGCCCAGCATATGAATGCTACGTACAAGTGGAAGAAAACGGCAACATCCAGGGTGCCCGATGCCCATGCAATGCAGGCTGAGCTTTATTTTCCTCTTTTTACTGCTTTCTGCTACAATATGCAAATTCTCCATGTGCGTATGCGGGTTGGGACGGCTCTGCAGTAATACTGCAGCACTACTCTTTGCAGTTGACTTCTGGAGCCAGGTCAACGCTCCTGAGCAGGCTTTGACTGAACTGCCATGTTCATGGGTGAAACCTCACTTGAAAAAGGTATGAGGGCAATTTTAGGACTAGTTCAATTACAAAAAGTGATACTAAAGCTGGGCACTTGGTATCATGACGTGGAGAAACTGTTGTGTATTGTAAGGAATTTCAGTCACATAGGGTACCAAACTGTTGTAGCTGAAGCCTGAACGGGCAAAGCAGCTGTCGTACACAAGGCACCGGTATGGTCCGCAGAAGGCTGTGCCCCAAAAGAGGAAGCCTTATGCCCTCAAAGAGCTTCCGAATGAAGAAGCGTTCTTGCAGACACTTCAAATTCAAAAGGCAATGGTTAAATTTCTGGGGGTACATTTGAAGCCAACCTGCTGCCTCACATTACTTGTGTATTAACTGTTCATGTTGCTTTCCAGGTAGCCCCAAACAAAAGAGTGCATAAACTAACAACCCCAAGCCCAGAAGCAAACAGGGCACAGCTGGTAGCGCTTGTCAACACGCTCAGTGATGATAGACTGGCAGTGACAGTTAGAACACCATTGTCAATGTTGACCGCACGGCCGATAGCCCAGAAAGGGCTCCAGAGCGAAAATGTAGATGAGTTGGCGGTGGTTGTAATGCAGAAGATGTCAATAACTGAACTAGATGCAAAGACCATCGAACAGGCCACTTGTGGCCACAGGACTGCACCACTTTGGTTTTCTCATCGCGAAGGCCGCGTTACAGCATCCATTTTTAAGGATGCTTGCCGGTCAAAGAACGCAGAGTGCCCGACATAAATAAACAGGATTTTTACTGCCAAAACAATTAATGCACCACCAGTGCCGCATGGTATTGCCAAGGAGCTTGCGGCCAAGGAGAGGTAATTAGGTACATTGAAGGCCTGCATTCGAATGCTAGAATTGAAAATTGCGGTCTTCTGATAAACCCAAAGTACCCGGTCTTTGGCTGCAGTCCGAACGGGATTTTTCAGTGTGATTGCCATGACCATGCTCTTGTGGAAGTTAAGTGCTTGTACAGGTTAAGAGATCGCAACGCTTCCGAACTTTTCGCTGAAGGTCAAAATGAATGGTTTTTGCCATTCAGCCGATGGAAGACCTAAAGTCACTCATGCCTAATACTATCAGGTGCAAGCCCAACTCCATGTGAACTTGGAAAACATCCAGCAATACTACTTCTATGTCCATGTTGAGGGGGGCGGGGACCTGGTGGTAGTACACAGGGAGGAAGACTTCATAGACATCCACAATTCAAGTGTAGAAAGTTTTATTCGAGAAATTGTAATGTTAATAATTATTCTTTGCAAGATAGAACTACCTTGGAAACTTCAATGCATGTACAGCCATGGCCAGTGCTCGAGGTAGTCTTGATTCCGGTGCCTCTATGCCACTAGTACAAAAATTGGCCGCGTATCTGCTCCTTTCGTTGCAAAGTTAGTCAAAAGACGATAGTCTTTGCAAACATTTGCGAAGAAAATGCCCCCATTTGCTTTCCCGCTCACCTCTTATGCTGTTCCTGTTCCGTCGAGCTCATCCCAAGGTAAACCCACTAAAGGTTTGCTCAAGGCGATTTGAATTTACCGCGTTCTACTGCTACAGGCTGGGTTCCTCAATGCCAGCGCTGCAGTGCGGCGGAGGCTCGCGTGAATCAAGGCGGTCGACTTGAAGATTTATAGAACCGCGTTGCCGTGCTCCACGTGCGTTCCAAGCAGAACGTGGAACCTGGCTACTGGAACCTTTCGCTGCTGTTGCCGCGTGATTTCTCATATGCCGCCAGGAGGTGGCGCGGGCAACAGCATCTACTGCAGGCGGCGGTTTTCTGCAGTAGATGTAGAATATTATTTGCTACCGAAAAACCAAGCATCCATGAATTTTAATAAAGGAACACTGCAAATATTCCTTGTGTACTAATTTCCTGTCTTATATTGGCGTAATGTCTTGTTCTTGTTCAACAAAGTTGACAAGTATGAACATATAAACCGGGCTTATACGCCTCGAGCGCTGCCTGTAGGGGCACCACTGAAATCCCCCTAGCGGCCCGCTTCGAAAGCAGTCGCGGGAGTTGCCGGCCCGCTCACCACTGTCGCCGTTGCTTTTGAGGCACGTTCGCGACTGATATTTTCCGTTTGTATTCGTTGGAAATACATATTTATGTGGAGCAGTCACTCTGTTCGCAAACGTGGTGCATTTACGAGACTCAAATGCTTCTGACGCGATCTTACTGTGGTACATTCGGTCCGCATAATTGCCAGGTGTGTGTCACAAGCTGGCGTCACAAAACCGGCATATATGCATGGATCTGATTGTAATTACACTGCCCTGAAATTTACTAACAGTAACTCCGTAAGCAGCGTTCGTTCAGATGCACATTCTACGGCTTTACACTGCGATGTAAATCGGTTTAGTGTGGTTTCATAATCTAGCGGAGCGCTCATACCTGACAGCCCGCCACTTACGCTTCATATCTCGGATATTGATCACTACCCTGAACAAGCCAATGTGGCATAAATATCACGGTCATTACACGCAGTAAGTCATATTGATAATGCAAAATTGCATGCGGGAGTCAGCACCAAGAATTTACGGCTGGGTCGTCTTGTCGCGAGGTGAGCTTCCCCAAACAGTCATCGGTTACATATATCCTCCGCTTATGTACGCGGCCGTGACTAAACGCTTTTTCGAAACATCATCATATGAAACAGGGAGCCTGCCGAATTTAGCACAAAAGTGAAATCACGGGACCCCACTCAATCCAACGACACCCTTTATTGCTCGTGAACTTCCTTACTGTACTTCAAAAAATGTGTCCGCCGAGTGATCCCCAGTTCGTTAAAGTCGAAAAACAAAATAAAGGTGAACGCGCTACTTGTGTGTGATTTTCTAAAGCGGTCTTTCCTTGATTTCGCTCCGCATTTGTACACAACGATAGTTAAGCGCCCCTCCTGCGCCTCCCCCTGTCTTGGAAAACATCAGTACATTTCGCATCTAGTTGGTCCAGTGAGTTCAACCTTGCTTGATTGAGGTAAGACGAACGTCTCTAGGATTTGCGAAGCTGCAGTTTTTTTTTTCATTCTCACACGAGCTATTACATTGCTTCCGGACTTAGCAGACCATTTATTTTTTCGTGGTTTCATTAACTCCCCTTGGTCCGTTCTATCAGGCGGGAGTGGGCACATACTTAACTACCCATAGACTTGGAATATACTTAACATGTTCGTGTGGCCTCTATTTTTATAAAACGCACAAGTTATTCCCAGGTATATTAGGTAATCACCTTCCCGAATGATATTTTTGGACGACGTATACATTCAAAACAAGGCCGAATTCGTTGTCCGCGCTGCACAACGTAACCTACCTCTCACTGTGCTAATATCAGGTCTAAACGAGGCGTCAATAGAATTCACTTGCGCCTGAGATATTCGGAGGTGACAGTGGTGATATGCCGCTGCCGTCGCCGACGCCCGTAAGAGCGGCGAAGAAGCGCGCAGTACCGCGTCCCCGGTTAGCTCTTGTCGGCGTTCGAGCACTCTAACAACTCTAATCAGGACGCAGCTGTTTTTTAAAGTGCCCTAAACGTACTATTTGCTTACAGACATCAGAATAACGTGATGTTCAGGGCGCGGAAAAGCAAAAAGAAGCGAAAGAGAACCAAAACACTGCATGGGCCGCTATCAGCTGCGCTGCGGACATCCCGTAACCGCCGCGGAGAAGCGGCGGCAGGCGGCGCAGCGATCGCGAAGCTCGAGGCGTATAGCGCTTTCCATTGGGTGAAAAGGAGCACTTATAACTGCACCCAAAGTGCTCTCGCGAGTTCTGGCGTCTTCCAGTGGTCGGGCAGGAGCAGGGACGTTGTGTTTCATTGGTCGAGGAGGAGCACTTTTTTGGCGCCGAGAGCAGTTCTCGGTGCCCCGTCGCCAGCGGCGGAGTAATGTGGAACGCCGAGGAAGTCACATGACCTCTTTTTCGTCATTTCTGGTTTTATCCCCGGGCGGCGGAGGAAAAATGGCGGAATCCAGCAGCCGCGATAGTCGCTCATTGCGTACGGCAGCAGCTAAGCGCGGTTGTCTGGACGATGCTGCTACTTTTACATGATGAAAGCACCACAGATTCAAGCGAAGCGCAAACTCATCATCGGACAGCAGCAGCAGCAGCAGCGACCACGACAACGATTTGACATTCCATGAGTTTATGTTCGAGCACCTGTTCACCCCGCCGGAGCAGCGACTGAAGGTAGAGTCGTACGTATCTGGAAAAGACGGCGGATGCTGTTATCGTTCGCAGCTAATTTTAGGGAGATACGATGGTGACCCTATCATGGACATGAACATCCGCTCGGCTTCTTCATTCGTCGCCATGCGGAAGGCAGACACAAAACCACCGGCACGTATCTGGCAAAACTGACGAGGAACAGCGTGCGGAAAACACGAGCGCGCGAAATGCTCCCGGAAGCGAGAGCCGGAAAAGTTTGGTCACATGACTCTTGACATCACGCCCTCCCCCTCTTTTCACTGCTCCCGGAGCAGCGCGAATGTTTCATTCGCGGAACGAAAGCACACGTCCCCGTTACTCCCGTGTGCTGCTCTGGCTGCTCGCTCAACTTGCTCCTGTTCTCCCAATGGAATTCGCCATTAACATTTGGCTGTGAGTATAAACACTATTGCGCAGTATCTATTTAACTTTGGCCAGGGGGCTGAATCGAGTTCAAGACCGACAGACAGACAGACATACAGACAGACCAAACTTTCTGGCCTTAAGTAGCCCAAGAAATTGCTGGCGTCGTTATTTTAAATTGATTCGGAGGGTTGACGCGCCGAAGCTACACCTGGGGATGAGGCTTACTGTAGTGCAGGGCTGCGGATTAATTTTGAACACCTGGGGATCTTTTACGTGTGCTGGAATCTCGACACACAGCACACAGGAGTTGTCGTTTGCCTCCTTTGGAAAAGCAGCCACCGCGGCGAGGATCAAACCCGCATCTTTCGGCTCCGCAGCACAATGCCTTAGCCACTGAGCCACCTCGGTGGGTGCTGGCCTGAAAGCGTGCGTTTAACCAGCTGAATTTCCTTTTTTGCAAAAATACTGAGGCATTTCCTTTTACTAAGCAACTTTGAACATATTAGCATTTTATGAACTGTAGAGTGTGCTGTTGAATTCCTGAATGGGTAAAATATAGAAATATGGTGAGCACATACACGCAGGAAAAAATCTCTTGATTTTTTTATGCTTTAGCGCTGTCTAAAGCGTTTGTTTGTGCTGTCGCCAAGCATTTTTCTGACTCAAAACTTCTCTTTTAGGCTGCTGCATTTTGACGCAAGCTTGTGATACGGATAAGTTGAGGCCCTGGACTAGATGCAGTGCAAACACTTCTGATTATTTCTGTGCCATTTTAAACTAGTTGATCACAATCTCCGGCTCAAGAAGGTGTCACTGTGCCTATTTTTTTGTAACTTGGGCGCAGGAAAAAAATCAAACTACATTTTTTATGTACCAGCTCTATATGTACTTTGTGTGTTTGCATTGTGGCGCAGGGGAACGGAAGCCAAAGATTGCCAAACAGTTTCGTCATATTGATTGGTGTTTAAAGGTTGACCGCCCAAAAACAAGGGATCTAGTGGTATCATGGGGGTAGAGTTACTGAAAGTGATTCTTTCTTGATTTGTGAGTGTACGCACACTCAACTTAAATGTTTGACTGAAAGACGAAGTCCACTCCTACCGTTCAGGGCAGTGGTGCTGTGTTCAAAGCCGTGAGTGTGTAGCATGTATGGCCTATCCATAATCTGCACATGTATACTTCTGTTTTTTCTGCGTAATAGATGCATATTGTAGAATTTGTGGTCCGCCTGTATGTACCACTGTTCCTACCAGCGTTGTCGAAGAGCATGTCGAATGAATGGTTTCAAATTAATATATAGCAGCTGTGGAACATCAACGCCTACCACAGCGGCACTCTGGTCAGTGAGTTCGTTGCAACGAATGCCGCGGAGTACGAACACCGGAAACACGACTATGGTCCGTTTATCTTGAATACAACGTTCTCACTTGATTTTCCGGTTCGTAACTCCATCATATCACTGAAGAAGTTTGAGAATATAACTTCCGTCTTTGTTCGTGTTGTGTTGTAATATTACAAAAAGCATGTCCCTCAGTCATAAATATACCTCGTTGTTAAGTTTCCGTGTTCACCAGCTCTAATTGAGGTGTAGCATTTTTCTGAGATGACAACGTTTTGCAATTGTGATTTCCACTTTTAGGCTTACATATAGGCTGGAAATTGTGATAACCAAATGTCAGTGAGATGAACTCTGTGCAATTTTACGGAAGTCTTTGATTATGCCAAGCACGCTAAAATGGTATTGTTCCTGTTTTTATGCCAGTGCCCTTTAAGGCATACAAATGCCATGCGTATTTTTTGTGCACCTATCTTCCACGAATGACCATGCAGTACGCCAGTGTATCCAGGATTTTTAATCAGGATTACAGAACGTTGGCTGTTCTCCAAAAAATAAAAATCCACAACCTAATTTGTTACCTTTCATTCGTCAAGCACGACAAGATTGTACTGTTCTTATTTTTTGTGCCATTCCAGTCACAGAGCCGTCATCTTTTGTGGCCTGTCTGTGCAGTACGATGGCGGGAATTTCAAACAAGATAGGGTTCACCTTTTTTGCACAGGGGGCGACAGAATTATCTCAGGCCCGCAACAACCACAATGATCTCATGGTAACATTCGACCAGCGTGTGGTGCACGCTTCCGGTAATTATTATGCGCCACTTCTTAAGGTGCCCGATAGCTCGCTCCACGATGATCCTTGCTTGAAGAGATTCTTCTAGACGTTGTTACTTCTTCTAACGCCAGTTGCTTTTTGTTTTTGTGAAGCTAGGCGTGATTAGTTGCATGTCGTTTCATATAGCAAACATCTGTGGCCAGCGAGGACTTGGTTGACTTCCTCTCGCTTTTCCATGAAGCCTGCAGCGAGAACATTTAGTTTTTAACACCAGTAGCAGGAGGATCTTGTAATGACTGCATGCATGCTCACCGCATGAGAGCATAAGTGCTTTGTCAGAAGTTCTCCCTCCGAAAGCTTCTGACAAGAACATGACTGTGCCATGGGTGATCACAGTGACAAGGTACTTGACTGTGGTGTCATGCTTGTAATTACTCCACAGAATTTGCTGCTCGTACTGGTTGAGTGGTCTGCAAGGCAAAGTAATTCACCACATCTTTCAATAAGGTACTCAGGGCTAGGAATATAAAGAAGAGGAAAAACATCGCGCCAATCCACCCCGTGAATGTGGTTGGAGAAGCAAAGCTGTAAACACCACCCACAACGATTACCCATGCGAGGTCACTTAAATTCACTCACACCGCTCTACAAATACTAAAACCAGAAAGAAGTGAAACACACTTAACCGCACCATTTGTTACTTCAAAGAGATATTCTTGGTAAGGTTAAATCAATGCATGATGCATGAAGGGTGGTAGGTTGCGTTGTATTGGTGTAGCACAAGAATGGAAACTTTTTTTGTAAAATTAAAGTAAGCTCCAACACGGTGTTAGACGATCTGACTTCTCCGTCTCTGCGCCGCGGACGGAGGCAACGAGATTTGCGGCAGAGACGGGGGAGGAGCAGACGGAGCAGGAAGAAATACTGTTCAGATTTCTAAACGGCCCAGAGCGCAGAACAGGGGAGTGATTCCTTCTTCTCTGGGGACCATATGTAGTCCGTGCGGCCTCTTTTCTGTCCACCCGCTGAAGCTGGGTAGGTAGAGAGGGCCTGGACAGCAGCATCTCCACTGCTCTTGGGTAGTTGACGGAAAGAGAGGAAGGTGCTCAGGGCTAAAGTCGCACACCCCTATTACGGGGCGGAGTGTTCCTACTTCTGAGAAAAATTTACATTCAGCGTCGTAGCGATTCGGATGCATTAAGGGAAGACGCGTAGGCTGTGGGAAGGAGCCGGTATTGCATGAGCCGTAGGGTAGTTCTTCTCTGGAAAGGTCAAAGTAAGACGAAGGTACGGTCTGTCTCAGAAGGCCATAATGCTAGGTTATCTCCCTGAACATGACAAGCGGG
Organism: Haemaphysalis longicornis; assembly: GCF_048455015.1. Lineage (NCBI taxonomy): Eukaryota > Metazoa > Arthropoda > Arachnida > Ixodida > Ixodidae > Haemaphysalis > Haemaphysalis longicornis. The sequence continues at coordinate 108,726,183 of NW_027526203.1, forward strand.
TGACTGTCCTCGTGCAGCTCCATAGCACGGGAGGTAATAGCGCAGGCTTGTTGGGTGAGCGTATTCATTACCCTCCATTGAAGCGTGAGGTGGTGTCTAGATGAGCTTAATGGAACCGTTTGGGGAGTGATTTTTTAGCACGCGCAGTGCAGGTTGGGATACCCAACCCGACTGGTAATTCCAGTAGGCTTGCTGGGAATTGGTCACTACCCTCCGAACCCATGGTTGAGTGAGAGCTAAAGTGATGCCTGCCTCTTCTGCTGCCGTCACTTCTTGGGTCCTCAGCAAGGTACACGCAAGCAGGTTGGTTCTGGAGGTATCCACGATGATGGCGTATTGCTGCCCTCGATGTTTGGAGGCGTCTGTGTAGATAACTGCATGATCCCCACCGAGGGTGGTGTTTAGTGCTTGAGCCCGTTCTTTTCGGTGACCCTCATCAAGTGAGGGGTTCAATTTCTAAGCGAAGCGAGCATCCTTAATTTCAGTCGCCAAGAGTCTGGGAGTACGTCAAGCGGAGTGACATTCTGGGCTTCCCTGCCAATCTGGTAAAGCATGTGGTTACCCACCCCAGTTCTGATTCGGACCTTCTGGTTAGAAAGATGGCCTTATATCAGGTCTTCCACCGTGTTGTAGAGCCCCGTGCTAAGCAGCCTTTGTGTGGACGCACTCGTGAGAAGATCAATGGCCTGCTCGACTGCCTTTCTAATCTTTATATAAAGCACCTCTATGCCCTCCTTGTCGAGAAGAAGACAGGGGGTTGACGTAAGTGACTCTCGAGAAGACAAAAGCTTCAATTAATCGAAAAGTAGCGGATTCCTTTAGGTCTCGCTTCTTGGTGGCTACTCGCCTGATCAGGTGTATGATTTGATCAATGCTGTTTTAAAGTCGCTGCAAGGAGACGTCACTCTTGGTGTTAGCCTAGAGCTGTAGGCCCAGGATTTTGATGCTGGTGCTTGGAGTGATGGCCTGGCCATCAAGGAGTATTTGAATGTATTCCTTGATTTGGCGTAAGGGCGGACGACAAGAAGCGGTGATTTTTTACGTGAACACTGGAGGCCACAGGCTTTAGCACATTGGCGTACTAGAAGTGAGATGCCATGCATTGGTGTGAGCTTCCTTTAATTTTTCTAACCTTTAGCACATGAGCAAGGTGCGCACAGGGCCGCTAGACGGGCGTGAGTGGTCGCATGATGCTTTCACGTGCATTCAGCGAGAACGCGGAGGGAAAACCCGGAGATGTGCTTGGTGAGTATACCACCTGTCTTCCCCGTCTTCGCGTGGCCTCGTAGCTAAATCTGTAAGACAACGGGCTCTCGCTTTGTTAGTTTATTAGTTCCAGGTTCTATTCCCGGTGGTGCCACCATATTCTTTTATTTGTTCGCTGGAGTTTTCTGGTGACACCAACGGTCACGAAAGAACCCTGGGGGGGGGGGGGGGGAGGGGGAAGGGGGTTGAGGTAAAGCGCTTTGCTTTGAAAGTTCACCTGCCTGGCAATGGACATTTCTGTACAGTCCATGACGGCACGGAGCCTCGGGACGGGCTGAAGCTCATGCTCTCCAAGCCAGCTGTGGCACATGTCCTGGGTTGGGAACACTACCAAGCTCTTCATGAGGTGCTGGACTGCTTCAAGAATGCGCCTGAAATTTTGGCTCACAATTTTGGAAGTCAAATCGAACCGATAGACCAGGTCACAAAATGGCACAATTAGATGCAGCTTCTTGAAGAACATCACCAGCTGCGTTTCACATGGAGACTTGCATCGAGCTGGTGGGAGTACGGGCACGATGCTGCTGAGAATTGCAAAAAAGTGCGCCTTTGACGGTTCTGTAAAGAATTCAAAGCTGAGATGTACTGATCTCACCTTTTCTGTTCATACTTTCAGGCAAGAAAGACATGCTTACCGGTGTAAAATTGCACATTTGCCTCATCTATGTTTTGGGCAAGCTTACTTCCTTCAAATTTTTCCAGATGTATTCAAAGCTGCAGCACTTGTTCCTCGAGGGTCGTTATGCGTGCCGCGGCGTTGCATACCTCTTCATGCGCGGAATTTGGCTGCAGTTCCTCGGAACAAGTGGTGGCATAAATTAGAGCCAGTTAGCGCAGCCAAACGTAGGCAAACAACGTGCAGTCGCACAGGCTACATGGACCTAACGTGCACACCTTGCGTCGTTGTGTGTTGGTAGCGCCAGGCTTCAGCCCTCTCCCATGGCATCATCGTCGCCACTGTCGTCCAAGGTACTGTCGGCGTTCATCGCCATGGGCGCAGCAGGCAAGATTTGCGGAAGCGATCGCTTTTAAGCGAGCTCCTTATGACCTGCGTAGCTGCAGGCGAGCATGAGACGATGTAGTTGATGGTACTAATTTTGAGAAAAGTAAAAACTTTACCTCTCTGTCGTATTTCTTGCCGTCATAACAGGCTCCTCATTGTAAGTAAGCAAACAAGGCACGTAGTCCACAATAAGCGGGTGCTTGCTAGGGGCGCCTGTGAAAATGCAGTTTTTTTATACTTTAGATTCTTTTAGCCGCAACGAACACATCAGGGTAATTTTGCAGATATTTACCCGTAGCAAAGTGATCTTGACACAATCTTGCCTTAACACCGGGCATCCAAAGGGCGACTTTCGCTGTCCTCTTCACGGCTACGGCCCACTTCGTTTTGCGGTGGGCGTTCCAAGGAAACCGAGGCATCTTCTGGTCCCTCTTACTCGCACCGAAACAGGTAATGGCTGAGCACCCGACCATATTTTTCAGTGCGAAGCTTTGCGCAAGCAGTAATAGTTGCGAGAAACGCCTACGAGAGCCCAGACACAACGCTGTCACGGCCATGAGATTGTGAGCTCTCGAACCAGAAGTGGCCGACGCATACGACTACCGTGAGCCTTTGCGCTTTTACCGTCACCTATTGGTAACGGTCAGATAGGTAATTACGGATTCAGAGAATGAGGAGACCATCACCGAATTGACTGATTGGTTAACAGATTAGTTTTACATGTGACAGGCGATCAAATACCTTAGGCAAGTGTAGGAAAATTAGATCAGCTTGTGATTGTTCATTTACGGGTCTCGCAAGATCATATATAGTTTCAATGAGCTGGGTGGTAGCCAGATAGTCCCTTCTTAAAGCCATGCTGGTTCGGATTAAGCATGCATTTGTTTGAACGGCTTCAGTAAGAAATTTTAAGATGATATGCTCAAAAATTTTCGAAAATTTTGCACTAAGGAAGATAGGCCTGTAATTTGAAGGGCATAAGGTATCCCCTGATTTATGTACTGCGAATCTTTTAGATATCTTCTATTCCTTAGAAATGGAACCTTCCCGGAGTTATGTTGCATAAAGAAGATGAAGATATTTACTAATAGGCTCTGCGTACTTTTTAAAAGCTGTTTGGAATTTTGTCTGCGCCAGTACTTTGCTTCTCGTCCAAATTTAGTAATAAGGATAGAACACCAGATTCAACAATAGACAGCGTTCCTAACAAGTAATGATCAGCTCTGTTAAAGAGCGCCTATTTCTGTACATTACCGGGGGTGAAAACTGAAGTTAATCGGTGAAACTTGTTTGCTTTTTTCTTTGCGTCGAAGTCGGACGGCTGGGAATTGCGGTGTAGCGAACTGCGCATGCACTGGTAAAATTTTTCGGGAGAATTCTTGATAAAGTTGGGCACTTTTACGCTTGAAAAATCTTTCTTAGCATCACGAATTTTGTGTTTAAAGACGACGTCATAAGATTTAATTGCGTCCAGTAATCAGAACTGAAACAAGACTTCCTGAATTTTCTTAGTCGCTTGATTCTGCGTTTTATGTGAATTATTTCTCGATCAATCCAAGGTCTTGTGTTTTTCACTGCGGTCTTGACAAAGCTTTTAATAAAGTGAGCAACGTGATCTTAAAGGATAACCGCACTTCATCGATGCTGAACCGTTCAACTTCACAAATTTTGTGGTATTCGGAAAATTTCTGCATCAGGTAAGTCATTATAGCATTGTCTTCTGCTCTTTGAAGTAGAAGTACGCAACGTTTATGGGCTCGTGAGCGGACACATTTGAAACTGGCAATGTAGAAAGAACACTTATATGATCCGAAATGCTATTGACAATGTCCACGTCTATTTTGTAGGAGACGATATTTCTATTTCTACGCGAAATTCAATTACCAAATGTGTCTGACTGCCGAAAAAACGTATTTTATAAAATCAGTAACTATCATGGAACAGGACGGTGGGTTTTACTATCCATTTTGTAGTTGAGTGAACGGTCACTTCATATACAAATGTCCGTAAAATGATGGCCATTGAAGTATTAATCTAAAAATTTCTCTTGGAGGAAATGGTTCTCACACATTTTTCATCCCGCCGCAGTGGCTCAGTGGCTAAGGCGCTGCGCTGCTCAGAATGAGGTCGCGGGTTCGATTCCCCGCCATGGCGGCCGCTTTTCTGATGGAGGCGGAAAACAAAAACGCCCGTGTGTACGAGATTTCAGCGCAGGATAAAGATCCCCAGGTGGTCAAAATAATCCGGAGCCCTCCACTACAGCGCGCCTCATCGCCTGCGTTGCGTCGGCGCGTTAAAACGCTACCATCATCATCACATTTTTCATCCAGGCGTTTACTATGTTTATTCGCGTCACTCTAGTGTAGCCATTTCACGTAGAAACTTGAGCTGCGCAGGATCATAGCTAGCTTAAAATTTCTTTACCAACTTTACCACATGCACTATAATTGTCGAGGGAATGGAGCTCCAAGAGCATTAAAAACGTTCAGCGAGAACACCTCACAGTAAGACGTCTAGGCGGCCAGTCAGCCACATTCAAATTAAATCAAATCGTTTATTTTCCTTTCTTTTACAAAAGGAGGGCACAACCGCAAAAAGTCACTGTTACAAGCCGCTTGACGAGGCGGCTGCCCCGGTTTCCGGCAACAGTAGATATCACGACCGTATGCGATATTGCTTCATTACACATCTTGTGGATTAAACGTGAAATAAAAAGACACACGCACACGCGCGCACACACACACCGCACGCACGCACGCACGCACGCACGCACGCACGCACGCACGCGCACGCACGCACGCACGCATGCACGCGCACACACGCACACACGCACACACACACACACACACACACACACACACACACACACACACACACACACACACACACACACACACACACACAAGAGAAATAAAAGGAAGACATTTATAGTCAAATAAAATAACAGTCATGGCCATATACTTAGCGGAAGCGGGAATGGTAATAAGTATACAATTGCTATAATATGGGCAAAAGAAGCATTATATACAATAACTTTCTTTTTAACAAGTGGAATCAGTTTTTTTAAGGAAGGCTGTATACATAAAACATCGGAGAACAGTGACCAATAGGTACTTTATACAATTGCAAATTTCTCAAAGAAAGAGAAAAAAAATCGCGCCAATCCACCCGGTGAATGTGGTTGGAAAGCAAAGCTGTAAACGGCACCCATAACGATTACCCATGCGACGTCACTTAAATTCACTCACATCGCTCTACAAATAGCAAAACCAGAGAGAAGTGAAATGCACTTAACCACACTATTTCTTACTTCAAAGAGATATTCTTGTTAAGGTTAAATCAATGCATGAAGCATGAACGGTGTTTGGTTTAGCACAAGTGTATTGGTGTAGCATTAGCATTGGTGTAGCGCAAGAGTGGAAACTTTTTTTATAAAATTAAAGTAAGCTCCAACCCAGTGTTAGACGATCTGTCTTCTCCGTCTCTGCGCCGCGGACGGAGGCGACGAAATTTGCGGCAGAGAAGGAGGAGGAGGAAGAAATTCTTTTTTCAGATTTCTGAACGGCCCAGAGTGCAGCCCTGGGGAGTGATTCCTTCTTCTGTGGGGCCCATATGCAGTCCGCGCGGCCTGTGTTCTGTCCACCCGCTGAAGCTGGTTAGGTAGAGAAGGCCTGGACAACAGCATCTCCCATTGCTCCTGTTGGGTAGTTGACGGAAAGAGAGGAGGGTGCTCAGGGCTAAAGTCGCACACCCCGATTACAGGGCGGAGTGTTCCTACTTCTGAGCAAAATTTACATTCAGCATCGTAGCGATTCGGATACATTAAGTGAAGACGCGTAGGCTGTGGGAAGGAGCCCGGATTTTATGAGCCGTAGGGTAGTTGGTTGTTCTCTGGAAAGGTCAGGGTAAGGTGAAGGTACGGTCTGTCTCAGAAGGCGATAATGCTGGGTTATCTCCCTGAACGTGACAAGCAGGTGACTGTCTTCGTGTAGCTCCATAGCACGGGAGGTAAAAGCGCAGGCTTGTTGGGTGGGCGTATTTGTTGCCCTCCATTGAAGCGTGAGGGGGTGTCCAGATGAGCTGAATGGAACCGTTTGAGGAGTGGTCTTTTAGCACGCACAGTGCAGGTCAGGACACCCAACCCTACTGGTAATTCCAGTAGGCTTGCTTGGAATCGATGACTACCCTCCGAACCCCTGGTTGAGCGAGAGCCAAGGTGATGGCTGCCTTTTCTGCTGCCGTCATTTTTTGGGTCCTAAGCGAGGTACACGCAAGGAGGTTGCCTCTGGAGGTAGCCACGATGATGGCGTATTGCTGCCATCGATGTTTGGAGGCGTCTGTGTAGATAACTGCATGATCCCCACCGAGGGTGGTGTTTAGCGCTTGAGCCCGTGCTTTGCGGTGACCCTCGTCATGTGAGGGGTTCATATTTCTAAGCAAAGGGAGCATCTTTAGTTTTAGTCGCCAAGAGTCTGGGAGCACGTCAAGCGGAGTGACATTCTGGGCTGCCCAGCCAATCTGGTGAAGCATGCGGTTACCCATCGCAGTTCTGAGTCGAACCTTCTGGTTAGAAAGATGGCCTTCTATCAGCTCTTCCACCGTGTTGTGGAGCCCCGTGCTAAGCAGCCTCTGTGTGAACGCACTCATGAGAAGACCAATGGCCTGCTCGACCGCCTTTCTAATCATTATATAAAGCATCTCTATGACTTCCTTATCGAGAAGAAGACAGGGGGTTGACGTGAGTAACTCTCGAGAAGACAAAAGCTTCAATTAATCGAAAGGTACCGGATTCCTTTAGGCCTCGCTTGTTGGTGGCAACTCGCCTGATCATGTGTATGATTTGATTAATGCTGTTTTTGAGGCGCTGCAAGGAGACGTCACTCTTGGTGTTAGCCTCTAGATGTAGGCCCAGGATCTTGATGCTGGGGCTTGGAGTGATGGCCTGGACATCAAGGAGTATTTGAATGTATTCCTTGGTTTGGCGTGAGGGTAGACGGCAAGGAGCTATGATTGTTTACGCGAACACTGGAGGCCACAGGCTTTAGCACATTGGCGTACTAGAAGTTAGATGTCATGCATTGGTGTGAGCTTACTTTAATTTTTGTAACTCTGAGCACATGAGCAAGGTAACTCTTAGCACATGAGCAAGGTGCACACGTGGCCGCTAGGCGGGCGTGAGTAGTCGCGTGACGCTTTCACGTGGCATTCAGCGAGAACGCAGGGGGTAAACCCGTAGATGGGCTTGGTGAGTACACCACCTGTCTTCCCAGTTTCGCGTGGGCTCGTAGCTGAATCGGTAAGACAACGGGCTCTCGCTTTGTTAGTCTATTAGTTCCAGGTTCGATTCCCGGCGGTGCCAGTAAATTCTTTTATTTGTTCGCCGGAGTTTTCTGGTGACACCAACGGTCGCGAAAGAACCCTTGGGGGGTAGAGGTAAAAAGCTTTGCTTTAAAACTGACACACAGGGCTTTTTCAGGAAAGAAAGACTGTTTTTAGTCTTTTTCGGAGAAAGGTGGTATATATCAATCGAAATGGTGTCAAATTTATTTAGCAACACCGCGAGGTTATACGTTAATGACTGGAGACTGTAATTGTTGCGGGGTGTCGGCGTGTATCACTGATCTCCACTTAGTTTCTGGATGGCTCTTCGCGGCTGTCGCGGCCGGGCGCGCGCACGGCCACCGGAAGTTCAACGGCTCGTCCCTGAAGTCGGGCGTCTTCTACGCTTTTCTACCGCTGATAAGCGTCCCTATTGGCGCATTTTGCATTTTTTTCCCACTTTATTGCATTTTGGCTATACACATTGCGTTCAGATCGCAACTTATGCTATAACGAAACATGCGACGTTACTATGAAGCACAATTTAATTGCGAAGGAGAACGAAAATGTCACTTGGGTCTTGGTTTGAGAGCAGACGACGTAGCTAGAAGGGGATTTATGCTAGGAATTTACGCTAGGGATTTATGCTAGAAAGAAAACAACGTGGGCACGGTGTCAGGCTGTAGCCGAGTTCATGCGCCCGTTCTGTCAAAACAGTTGTCAGTAAAGTGGTCACTGCAGAGCGTGCTGCCTGGGGATGGAGCCCATTTGTCCCTTCCTAATACCCTGGTTACACGGGCACAGTTGTTGTGCCACCAAATTTGTTGCTTGTGCATTCTTTGTTGCAAACGTTTTATAATTCGTTAGAAAGCATGATACATGCTCTCACATGCACATATTCTGAGTAAAAAATTTATTATCGCACGATTCATGTTAACAGGATTCGGTTTCGTTTTCTGGGCGCCGATTCAAGCAGTGACGTCACAGTGTTGCGAGGAGGCTCTGCCACGTGTGTCTACCATGCGGCGCTGCGGTACGTTGTGACTTTACTGCGGCGTCTGCTCCCCCACATACGTGCTTCACCACGGAAGTAAACACGCCGACTGGTCACGTCAAGCCGCGACAGCTCCGACACAGATTCTTTGTCTGCATCCTCGGATGCAGACAAATGAAAACCGTGGATATGCAAACCATAAAAATGCTACAAAAAACGCAAAAAAAAGCTGCCCCCGCCGTGAATCGAACCCGCAACGTTGACCGGGCGGGCGCAACGCGCGAGACCACTGAGCCAGCGAACTTTTTTTTTTCTTTATTGCCTGCTTGGCGACAACACAACACACACTGTTCAGTACACAAATTACTAGCTCCAGCCACCAATCGGCTGAAGGGAGTGGCTTAAAACATCTTAAATTGCGCTAGAACATCCAGCGAACAAACGGTTCCGCACCGCGATATATCCGGTGTACTAGATGGAGGCCCATCCTTGGAGTCGTACGTGGGTGTTTACTAGCTAGTTTACAGAATTCCTGGCTTGGAAACTCAAATTTCTTAAATAGCGCTTGCGCAGCAAGGTTCCGCGAAGCCCCCGCGACAGCTTATTGCCATCAACTCTGCTCTTCTGCGAAAGCGCTCGCAAAAATAAGTGTGTCCGGCTGCGACTGCGATTTTGCACTGAAGGTATAGTGCTTGCCCTACTTTATTTTTCCGTTTTACGTTAAAAACTTTTGCCGATACTGATCTCTTATTACCCAAATTACCCTACGTAACTGTTCTTCTGCACGAAACTGACCTTATATTTTCTACAGGCGAGCCGAACGCACATGCATTCCGAGGTAGCGGCGTCGCCGAAGAGCAGGGCCGAAGCGTCGAACGCCAAAATACGGATCGCATTAGCGCTAGTCTTGAGTTGTATGGGCTTCATGGAACTTACTGAGTTTATTACCCTCCAGAAACTAACAAAATAGAGCCGCGTTCATTGCGGCACGAATGTTGTCGGGGCGCAGTTTTCGCTTCTCGGTCGATTCCCGACGACGCGTCGTGCGACGAGTCAGGCGACCGGTTTTGTTGGCGTCTTCGGTCGGCGAGTCAGTCACACAACGGCGACTTTCCATCGGCCGACGTGTTTGTGTCGCCGTCGGCGTAGTGTGACAACGCGGTCTGGCAATCCGGCAGCTGGCCGATGGTTTGGCGACTCGTTGGCGTCGCGTCGTCGTCGCCGTCGTATCGGCATAGTGTGTCGATACGACCAAGCGACCAAACAAACTGTGGTAACTGGAGTTCACGTTGACGTCGCTCGAGTCGCTAACGTTGTATGACGTCACAAACTTTGTTATGCTGGCAATTCACTGACGTCATGGTTAGTGGCGCTAGCGATGGGTCCCGATTTCCAGAAGAGCATTTAGGTAATTTTTAGAAGCGAATTAAAATATATATTAAGCGCTTGCTGTACCCAGCACTTCGTGTTGAGGGTCGTTGCATATAGAGGAAGCCTACAGCAGGCTTTTTACAGTTAAAATTTGGTGGCACAACACCTTTAGGTGAACCGCGGTTAGACAAAATCGCAGTTTGCTGCGTTACACGACAGACGAAACTGCGGTTACGTCGCTAACCGTGGTTAACGCAAACTGCAGCTTGGCCACCTCAGTTCGGTCACGCTAACCGCAGTTTCCGCCGCTGAAGTGCTCAAAATCGCACAAGTCAGTTCGGACGCAAGTGGCGGCGCATCAGCGGAGGCGAAAAAAAAATCACCTGGCGTTCGGAAGAGACGAAGGTTCTCAAATAGCGGGCGCCCCAAAGCTCTCCCCAAGACGCGCTTGCGTTCTTTGCATGGATCTCGCAATCAGCGCGACTGCCCGTCAGCAGCGGCTCGTTTCCCGATCCGCCCGATCAACTACGACAAAAGCCGTGCTAAATTTGTAAATTCCGCGCGTCGTCCGTCAAAAATGGATATAGCAGGCAATCCTGAAGCGTTTTCAGCACTCGGAAACGATCGGCGCCGCGCCGGCCGTGCCTGCATACACGCCGCGCGCCTGCCCGCACGGCACTGCTAGCGGCCCGAACCGGTCCAGACCACGGCAGCAACAGCTTATCGCATCGCCGCTCTTCAAAATCAGTCTGATCGCGGAAAAGAACTTTCGCATGCGAGAAAATTGATGTTAGTGCGGTGAAAAATTGTGCTATGGATTGTAATTCGCAGTTGTAGAGATAGCGGCGGTCAAATATCTACCGCGATGCTAAGCCGAAAGTTCCCAACACTGAACAGACCTAAGCAAACCAAGCCGGTTGCGAGCTGTTGGGGAAGCCCCTCTTTTCGCCGCGCGCGAGTGCGTTGCGTTTGGGTCAGAAGCGACTGCTTTAATGATATTTTTTTTGTCTACACTGCTTTTCTTTTGCTTTTTATCGTGAAGTTAAAAGTGTGGTAATTTATTTTTGTTACACTCACAATCAAGTGACCGCGGTCACCAAAGTTGCAATTTCGCGTGCAACAGCCAAAACCACAGTTTGCGATAACTGCGGTTCACGTTTAGTAACCACGGTTAAACTTAACTGCGGTAACTTTCGCCGTGTAACTAGGGTATAAGTTTGCCACCGAACGCCGGTATAAATCCGGCTTAGAGCGAGGGAGTTTGCGTAACAAGAGCCACAGAATAACGACAGTAATTTGACATTTGCGTTTCGCTGCGTATCACGCACGTCGTACAGAATATTGTAATACTTCCAAGTGGAACGTCTTCCCACACGACTTCTCTGGTCTGCCTGTGCAGTTGACGGCGCGACAAGCAGGCATTTTTGGCGGAATGCGTGCGAAACCAGGCCATATGTAGCATGCGCTATGCTGGAACGACGGCCATTTCCCCGACTTCCGGGACGAGCGCTAGAACTTCCGGCGGCCGCGCGCCGGAGAGCTCGAAGCGCCATCCAGCAACTGTAGTGGAGATCAGTGGCGTGTACCATTAGGACGGAAAACGCGTTTGGTACGCCACAGCTTTTTTTGTTAGGTTAGATATGTCACTAAAGAATGAGTTGCGGCTTTTAACAGCTACACGAAAGGAGTTTAGCAATCTGAAGTTGCAAAGACTTAGTACATTAACGACACGGAATTGAGTGAAAAGCTATTTTGTGTGGGAGTGATAGGGGACATACGCAATAATTCTTAAGGCCTTTTTCTGTAGGATCAATAACCTGGTCATATTTGTTTGTGTTGTGGTACCCCATACTAAATGGGAGTAGGAGAAGTGCGGCAAGATAAGAAAATTATACAACAAAAGTTTAATGCGTAAAGGATGTGTATATCGATTTCTATTAATTACGCCAACAGTTTTGCACAATTTCCGATGCACTTCGTTGATATGTTGATTCCAGGTTAAGTTACAATGGAAGTGGACTCCCAACACCTTCATAGTTGTTACCAATTCTATGTTGTTTGTATCGATAGTAAGTGTTAGTGGCGAAACATTTTTGTTTTTTGCCTAAAAAGAATACCCTTTGTTTTGTCTGTATTTATTAGTAGTGAATTTTGCCTGGCCCAGGTTTCCTGTTTCCTGTACATCCTGTACATTACTAGTTTCCTGTACATCCTCAGTTGTTGTACCAGTTATTAACAAGGTTGTGTCATCTGAATAGCAGACAAGCGAAGCTTTTGGGTGGCATAAAGCGTTTGGAAGGTAGTTGACGTATATGCAGAAAAGAAGTGGTCCTAGAATGCCCCCCTGGGGAACACCTGAGCCGATGTGTTAAAGTTCGGATGAAAAATCTCCCAGACAGACACAGTGTTTTCGATATTTCAAGGACATAAGGGTGTGGGACATAAGGGTGTGGGCAACCCCCCGTACGCCATACGAGTGAAGTTTATCCAGTAATGTTTGTCGATTTATGGAATCAAAAGCCTTTGAAAAATCTATGGATATACCTAATGTCAGTTTGTTTTGCGAAACGTTATGCAGGAATATTTCTTTCTGTTTCAGTAAAGCCGTTTCTGTGGAGCAGTGCTTGCGAAATCCATGTTGGAAACAATGTAGCGATGGGTTTTTACCAAGGAAATCGACTAAATTGGCGTGTATAAGCTTCTCAATTACTTTAGAGAATACCGGTAAGATAGATATTGGATGATAGTTCTTAGGTAAACTTTTATCCCCACTTTTAAATATAAGGACCACCTTCGCCATCTGCATTTTTTTCGGAAACAATCCTGATGAAAAAAATCATGTTAAAAATATGGGTTAGCCAAGGTGCAACGACGTCCGCAACGTGCTTCACCGGTTAAATTTGAATGTCGTCAGCGTCACACGCGCTGCTGATTTTCAAGTTCATAATTGTAGATATAACTTCCTGTTCAGTTGTAGGACATAAAAATATTGATTTTCAGTTGGGTTGTAGCAATGATGAATCTTGTTGCGCGCGAGATTCCGAGAACTGACCAACATAGTGATCATTAAAGAAATTGGCCAAACGGTTTCTTCTTATCATTTCGCCATTATGGAAAATGGTGTCAATCGGCCTTTTTCGGTTGGGAACGGTTAAGAGCAGTGTTAACTGCCTCCCATGTAAGGTCAGGCCAGTCAGAATTTTGAGAAAATACGGCATTATAATAAGCTGTCTTGGCATTTCTGATGATACTGACGAGACTATTTCGTTTATGCTTGTACTCAGCCCAGATTGATCTATCTCTTGTCTTAATAAATCTTGCATACAGTCGATTTTTTTTGTTTAATTTGTTTGTAAATATCTTTGCTTATCCAAGGTTTTCGAATTTTATTGGTTTCGTTAACTGTTGTTACCGGAAAGCATTTGCGGTAAACAGAAGAGAACGACTCGATAAATGATTCATAGGCAAAGTCGGCATCGAACTTTCTAATAGATTGGTCCAGAGAACGAAAATTATCGTATTTCTAATTTTGAACATATTTTCATCAGAAACGTCCTGAAAAAGCTTAGTTTGTTTTCTTTTGGTACGTTCAGATTGCTTATTTATGAGCATGTAAACCGGTAGGTGGTCACTGATGTCGACAGATATGACGTCTGCCTTTATAGATGATAATGCGTGATTAGTTATAAAGAAATCTAGCAGTGAAGATTACGTGTCTCTGATACGACTTGCGGATGTCCGGACAACCTCAAAATCATTCGAGTTTATTATTGATAGCATGGTGTCTTGTTTGGGTTCTGTTTCTACCATATTTATGATGAAATCGCCTCCGATAACGAGTTCAATTTTGTTTTCTGTAGCAAATGCTAGCAAGCGTTCAAGAAATGCGTAGAAAAGAGTCAAGCACCCAGCTGGCGGTCTGTAGAAACCTACCAACATTTGCGAACCATGCAATACTGCGACCGTCTCGTAATCATCTGTGACGCATGTGAACTCAGCTTCAAGATAGCACTTTAGGTCCCTTGGAACAAGAAGTGATACGCCACCACCACGCCTAAGACGTCGTGTTACAAGAAAATGAGAGTAGGCCGCTGGCGTATACACTTGGGATAACTGGTCGTCCAATGATTCGGTTAAAATGATCGCTGAAAAACTATAACGAAGAATGTTGAAAAAGGTATCTAATTCCTCTATTTTGGATTTTGCAGAAGAACAATTCTGTGTTATAAAGGAAAGACACGATTCATATGATTTTACGACCTGGAAAAACTACTTGGTAACACTACCATTTGTTGACCACTTCACATGAGATATTCCATCAATTTAACAGCTGGTCCAACATCACCTCAGATTTGACGCGCACCTTCAGTTGGCCACTTTCCTTTCGTAAGAAGATCTTACCGGTCGTATGCCAAGCAAACTGATAGCTCTTGTTCGACGCCCATTCTTTGGTGATCCACAGAAGCTCACGATTTCGTTTTGTGAGGTTTTCGACAATTTAGGCATCGTGCTTCGCCTCCCTGAACTTCTTCCTTTCAGACAACCACAAGTCGCGATCAGCTTGGCGGTTATACCGGATAATTATCCTATGTACTTTTCCCCCTTGCGCACACATCGGTAATCATTAAGGCTGGCACATCGAGAATCGGGGCAAGGTCATTGACTTTTTGCAACAGGCTTTCGTTTTGGGTTACGGCAATGCCGTGGAACTCGAGGTTCAGGCGCAGGCTACGCCATTCCAAGTCATTGAGTTCTTCCTGCATTTTCCGATTGATTGATTGATTGTGGGGTTTAACGCGCCGACGCAACGCAGGCGATGAGGCGCGCCGTAGTGGAGGGCTCCGGATTAATTTTGACCACCTGGGGATCTTTATCGTGCGCCGAAATCTCGTACACACGGGCGTTTTTGCTTTTCGCCTCCATCAGAAAAGCGGCCGCCTCGGCCGGGAATCGAACCCGCGACCTTGTGCTCAGCAGCGCAACGCCTTAGCCACTGAGCCACCGCGGCGGGTTCCTGCATTTTCCACTGGTTTTCGATAACGTTCTCTTTTTCTATTTTTTCAACGCATTTTCGAAGCGATGCTACGTCATGATCTTGGTGGTTTAGTTTTTCCATTACATCATCAAACATTTTTGACATGTGTTCAATGGAACGTTCTACTTCGAGAACGGTTCCCTTGACGGGCATTAGCTGCTCGAGCTTTTCGTTTATCGACACTAGCGTGAGGGCTATCAAATCACTGTGGTAGTGCTGGTCTATTTTCTTGTTTTCGTATTGCTGTTCACGGCATGACGCACACTTTCAACTGTCCCGAATGAATTCACTTCGAGACAGTGATACTCTATCTGATACATCACAGCACTGTCCCGCGTGAAAAGCACTCTTGCACTCGATTGATTGATTGTAGGGTTTAACGCGCCGACGCAACGCAGGCGATGAGGCGCGCCGTAGTGGAGGGCTCCGGATTAATTTTGACCACCTGGGGATCTTTAACGTGCGCCGAAATATCGTACACACGGGCGTTTTTGCTTTTCGCCTCCATCAGAAAAGCGGCCGCCGTGGCCGGGAATCGAACCCGCGACCTCGTGCTCAGCAGCGCAACGCCTTAGCCACTGAGCCACCGCGGCGGGTCACTCTTGCACTCGGTGCATGAAATAGATATCTCAGTTTGCGCGAATGGCTTGTTACAAGCAGAGCACTCAGATGACATTTCAATACACAGTCAAGTGTGGCAGCAGCGGCAGATATAAAAAAAAAATCGCGCCAACCCACCCCGTGACGTCGTTGGAAAGTAAAGCTGTGAGCACCACCCACAACGATTACCCATGCGAGGTCACTTAAATTCACTCACATCGCTCTACAAATAGTAAAACCAGAAAGAAGTGAAATGCACTTAACCACACCATTTATTACTTCAAAGAGGTATTCTTGGAAAGGTTAAATCAATGCATGATGCATGAACCGTGGTAGGTTGAGTTGTATTGGTGTAGCACAAGAGTGGAAACTTTTTTTATAAAATTAAAGTAAGCTCCAACACGGTGTTAGACGATCTGACTTCATCTCTGCGCCGCGGACGGAGGCAACGATACGGGGGAGGAGGAGTCTGAGGAGGAAGGAATACTTCTGTTCAGATTTCTGAACGACCCAGAGTGCAGCCCAGGGGAGTGATTCCTTCTTCTGTGAGGACCATATGCAGTCCGTGAGGCTTCTGTTCTGCCCACCCGCTGAAGCTGGGTAGGTAGAGAGGGCATGGACAGCAGCATCTCCACTGCTCTTGTTGGGTAGTTGACGGAAAGAGAGGAGGGTGCTCAGGACTAAAGTCGCACACCCATATTATGGGGCGGAGTGTTCCTACTTCTGAGAAAAATTTACATTCGGCGTCGTAGCGATTCGGATGCATTAAGTGAAGACGCGTAGGCTGTGGTAAGCAGCCGGGATTGTATGAGCCGTAAGGTAGTGGTTCTCTGGAAAGGTCAGGGTAAGAAGAAGGTACGGTCTATCTCAGAAGGTGATAATGCTAGGTTATCTCCCTGGACGTGACAAGCGGGTGACTGTCCTCGTGCAGCTCTATAATACGGGAGGTAAAAGCGAAGGCTTGTTGGGTGGGCGTATTTGTGGCCCTTCATTGAAGCGTGAGGGGGTGTCCAGATGAGCTTTATGGAACCGTTTGGGGAGTGGTTTTTTAGCACGCGCAGTGCAGGTTGGGATACCCAACCCCACTGGTAATTCCAGTAGGCTTGCTGGGAATCGGTCACTACCCTCCGAACCAATGGTTGAGTGAGAGCCAAGGTGATGGCTGCCTCTTCTGCTGCCGTCATTTCTTGGGTCCTAAGCGAGGTACACGAAAGGAGGTTGGTTCTGGAGGTAGCCACGATGATGGCGTATTGCTGCCCTCTATGTTTGGAGGCATCTGTGAGGATAACTGCATGATACCCACCGAGGGTGGTGTTTAGAGTTTGAGCCCGTGCCTTTCAGTGACCCTCATCAAGTGAGGGGCTTGATTTCTGAGCGACGCGAGCATCCTTAGTTTCAGTCGCCAAGAGTCTGGGAGTACGTCAAGCGGAGTGACATTCTGGGCGGCCCAGCCAATCTGGTGAAGCATGCGGTTACCCCCCCCCCCAGTTCTGATTAGGACCTTCGGGTTAGAAAGATGGCCTTATATCAGGTCTTCCACTGTGTTGTGGAGCCCCGTGCTAAGCAGCGTCTGTGTGGACGCACTCATGAGAAGACCAATGGCCTGCTAGACTGCCTTTCTAATCTTTATATAAAGCACCTCTATGTCCTCCTTGTCGAGAAGAAGACAGGGGGTTGACGTAAGTAACTCTCGAGAGGGCAAAAGCTTCAATAGTAGTTCGAAAGGTACCAAATTCCTTTAGGCCTCTTTTCTTGGTGGCAATTCGTCTGATCATGTGTATGATTTGATTAATGCTGTTTTTGAGGCGCTGCAAGGAGACGTCACTCTTGGTGTTAGCCTAGAGATGTAGGCCCAGGATCTTGATGCTGGGGCTTGGAGTGATGGCCTGGCCATCAAGGAGTATTTGAATGTATTCCTTGATTTGGCGTAAGGGCGGACGACAAGGAGCGGTGATTTTTTACGTGAACACTGGAGGCCACAGGCTTTAGCACATTGGCGTACTAGAAGTGAGATGCCATGCATTGGTGTGAGCTTCCTTTAATTTTTGTAACTCTTAGCACATGAGCAAGGTGCGCACAGGGCCGCTAGACGGGCGTGAGTGGTCGCGTGATGCTTTCACGTGCATTATGCGAGAACGCAGGAGGAAAACCCGTAGATGTGCTTGGTGAGTATACCACCTGTCTTTCCCGTCTTCACGTGGGCTCGTAGCAAAATCGGTAAGACAACGGGCTCTCGCTTTGTTAGTCTATTCGTTCCAGGTTCTATTCCCGGCTGTGCCAGCATATTCTTTTATTTGTTCGCTGGAGTTTTCTGGTGACACCAACGGTCGCGAAAGAACCTTTGGGGGGTAGAGGTAAAGCGCTTAGCTTTAAAACAACTTGGAAACTAGGAAAGCATAGAATTTATACAATGGTAAAGATGCCCAGCAACCAACCTGCAATACGGTGAACAGTTTCTCAGTGATGCATTCGGCGTGATGCCGCTGCTGCCAGTGTAGGGGCTGCCGGTCGCGTTGGTCCTAATCAAGGTTCCGTGCGCACCAGGAGTCGCAGCGCTCGCCGATCGTGGCACGTGTCGCTTCCCTTCTGATGACGTTGCGACGACTATCTCCTGGCCATCCCGAGAAGCATAGCAGCAGGCGATCTGCAATGCGGTGAACGGTTTCTCAGTGATGCATTCGGCGTGATGCCGCTGCCGGTGTTGATGTTCATAACTTCGGTTTGTTTACTCGTGCAATTTCTTACTGGAATAAGTTACCTGAGCAGTTAACTCGGTATCGTTAGGAGTGTTTTCCGAACCTATTAGAAATGTATCGGTTGAAATCCTGAATTTGAAGTCATGAGTGCCTTCGCCCTCAAACCCTCTTTCGCTTGCACTTTTAGCCGCTCGCGTTAATAATAATAATAATATTATTTATTAGTCAAACAGAAGTCATGTACATAATCAGGCCTACCTAAGCCACAACGGGCTTGTCAGGCAAAGCCTGGCAGGCGACAAGCGTTAAAAAAAATTATATATGTTACAGTACGCAGTACCAACCAAGAACAGATAACCATGCAGTATTCCCGAAATGTCTGGAAAGCACTAGCGCATGCGCCTTAAAGCCTTTTTCAGTTTATATTTCGAAGCATGCGCAAAAAAGTCAGATGGCAAAGTGTTAAATATAGGTGGCACATAATAACGGCGTGTTCTTTTCCCGTACCTTGTGAAACAACGAGGAATTGCGTAACGGTGCTTCGGTCTCAGGGACCGAGCAGGAGTGTAACACGTTTTGAATGTATTAATCCAAAAATGTTTTAAGATAACGGTTTCATTTAGGAGCGAGGTAAAATCGGGCAACATCAAGGTTTTGAATACATTGTCATCCTTCTCCATACACAAGTCATATGCAATGGTACGCAGCAAAAAACGCAAAATGGAATTGACTCGCTCTATCCAACGTAAAGAACAGTGACCATATACTGTAATACCGTACCTAAGCACACTATAACAAAGGGAATGTACAATGACTTTTCGCAGCGAAAATGGAATAAATGTTCTTAATTTGTACAACAAGGATGATACAACACGAATTTTTTTACATACATAAGCTAAGTGGGAATTCCAAGAAAGGTCACTATCGAAATACAAACCTAAATACTTCACAGTGGACACATACTTTACAGGAATACAACTACAAGAAGAGCAGGCCGCTGAGTGTAAAAATAAAGATTGCGTTAAGTCAACTTTTTTCAATGGATTGTGAAAGCAAATCAGCTGTGTTTTTTTGGTATTAACATCAATGGAATTGGCCGTAAACCAATTTATAGTTTCCATTGCAGAAACTTGAAGCGACTTTATGGCGTCAGAATGACGAAAAGCATAAGAAACAAGAACCGTGTCATCGGCGTACTGAAATATTGAAGACGATACAGAATAGGCGAGGTCGTTAACATACAAGTTCAACAGCAGAGGACTCAGTATAGACCCTTGTGGTACACCTGACCTAATAAAAGGAGCATTACTTGAAAATTTACCAATCCGAACAACCTGAGTTCTGTCAAGTAAGAAGTTTTCAAGTAGACGCAGAAAGTTGTCCCGAAAACCTAGTCTTTGTAGTTTGGTGAGCAGGAGGGTATGACACACGCTATCGAAAGCTTTACTGACATCAAGAAATAATGCACATGCAATCTGGTTACGATCGAAAGTATAGTTTAATAAATCAGAAAAGTCCTCGAGCAAAGTTTGAGTACCTCGGCCTCCAATAAACCCATACTGAGATGGGGAGAAAACATCATGAGACGATAAAAAACTGGTCATAACATTTAAAGTGTGTTTCTTTATATCTGAACTATACAAGAGAGAACAGAGATTGGTCTATAGTTTTCAATTTTATTTCGAGAACCTGACTTAAACAAAGGAAAAACTCTTGCCTTCTTCAACTGTATGGGAATGATGCCGCTCTCAATGGTATGGTTTAAAATGGAAAGAAGAACAGCTTTAATGTGGTCAAAATTTCTGCGCAGCACATTTATCGAAATACCATCATGCCCAGGTGACTTGTTGGCTTTCAGCGCAAATAAAATTGACTTGAGGTCACCTTCAATGAGTGGGGGCAGATAAGCCGATTTAGCTATGCTACTCTGCAACGTACAAATGCCAGGGGTAGATCGGGCAACACCTGTGACCCGCGAAAAAAAGTCGTTGAAACAATTGGCAATATTCAGTCCGTCACCAGAAAAATGAGAAAAAAAGTATTCGTCCTTGCTAGATTGCACATTAGAACCTCTCATACCGTTAATTAAGGACCAAGTTTTCCTAGAATCGAAGCGCGCATCTTCAAACTTATTCCGCATGTGGTTGCGTTTAGCTAGACGTATCATCGCATTTACCTTATTTCGACTTTGTTTAAAGCTTGCCCTGAGAATTGCATTTTGTGGGGCACGTTTTGCTCGAGCCCAAAGCATATCTTTTTCTTTAATGGCGACAAGGATTTCTTTTGTCATCCATTTTTCATTAGAGTTTGTTTGCCTGACCTTAACTATTCGTGTCGCAGTTTTCTTGAATTCATCGAGCAAGGTTACAAACTTTTCGTACATGTTACTGGGAGATGTAATACATATAAAGTTGTGCCAGTCGTACTGTGCGATTTCCCTATCAAGTGCCCTCGGATCAATGACTGAAATAGTTGTTTTGCTCGCGACTCTGCGCACATGTGAAGACTTCGGTGACAAAGAGCATGCAACAAAATAATGGTCCGCAAGTTTAGTTTCAATTACAGCTGAGAGGGTTTGAAAATCGTGAACGCGTACGTTGAGGTGGTCTAAACAAGAAGTCACGAGCTTACTGGACAAGAATTCTTCACGGGTAGCTTTCGAAATTGCACAGTCTAGACCCCATTTGGACAATACATCTAAATAGTCCGCAGTTAGTGGCAAGTTGGGGAGCAATGTGTCAATGTTTATATCACCTGTCATACATATGTTGTCACCAGACAACAGGGAAGAAATGGCCACATTAAGTTCTTGAAGAAATATGCGCCCATTACAGCAAGGTGGGCGGTACACCGCTATCAAGACAAGAGATAATGATGGGGAACATAACCGCAATGCGACTACTTCAGCTTGAGTGAAAGAAAAAGTTATTTCTGAAACCAACCACGTGTTTTTGATAAAGACAGCTATGCCTCCCCCTTTTCCAATGGGGCGTAAGTAAGAATAAACTTGATAGCCAGGAAGTGTGTAGTTGCAAAGGGTGTCTAAAGGAACATTTATCTCGGTTAACACAAAAACTTCACAGCAAGTCCTAAACGAGGAGGTTAAAGCCAAGAACTGGTCCCAGTATTTTCTAATGCTTCGAATATTTACGTGACAAATTTGAACCGAACTACTATCACACCTAAAAAACTCTTTGACTGCAGAAAAGGATTGAGAAACTAGGAAGTGGTCTTTATCCATTTTTATACGATGAAGTCAAGGTCTGCTTTCGAATCGATATGAACAATGGGGCGACCTTCCTCTTTCCTAGCAAGCACCCTGCCGTTCCTAGTCCACACAAACTTGAAACCTTTTTCTTTGCCTTTAAGCCTAGCCAAGCGGAAGAGCTCTTTATTAGCGCGAGTCAGGTTCTCGTTGATGTAAAGGCGAGGGAACGTTTTCTCTTCCGCCAGCTCAGGAAGCTTTGTGCGCGCGCTGATCCACTGTTCTTTTGTGCTGACTTTGTGAACTTGCACAAGGACGGGCGGTATTTTATTAGGACCACTAGGCAGACGGTGAACAGCTGCGATATCAGTTGCACTGAAGTTAGTCAGGTCAAGTTTCAGAGCTAGCTTGCACACAAAAGAAGACAAGTTTTCTTTTGGCTGGACAGCGAGACCATGAATTTCGAAGTTGCATCGACGGGTGTACTGTTCTAACTGATTAAGTTCGGTGGTCAACTGATAGAAAGATTCTGCGTGGTCGTCCACTGCAGTAGTTACTGACTGTGCATGTGCATTGAGTACGGCGATGTCTGCCTTGTTAGCATTCATCGTAGCAACTACTCTGTCGTACTTCGCGGACAGATGGTCGATCGATTCCTGTATTTCCACGACTGCAGTCTTGAGTGACAACAAATCCTCCAGTTTTGTTGCGAGCCGCTCTACAGTGGACACGAGGCTATCAGGCCTCTCATTCACAGCCGAGAACTTCTTTGCAAAAGAGTTGTCACCGGAAAGGGTGTCTGTGTCTGCACTGACCCCCGACTCCAATCTACATGGCTGGCAGCACCACGTTTCTCGTTTAACGGTGCTCATTTTCGAGAACAACGACTCGGAAACAGACGAGCACGCCTTCCCAAGGTGGAAGCTTTCGCCACATTTACAACATGTCAAACATTTCACTTGTGCGGGTACCAATTTAGAACATTTTGCACACGACGACATGGCAGTGCAGTCAGCGGCGAACGTACAAGCAATGAAAGCAAACTGGTGGCGTAACTACCTTACCTGCCAACAGCAAAATCAATGGTCAGCACTGAATACTGGCTTGCCGCTGACTGCAGAGGTGCATGGTGGCTTCTCCGTATAAGTAGGCGAGGCCGGCATCCAGGGGACGTGGTTGAAGGTTCCGGGCACAACGGGCATCAGGCAATGGCCAACCGGTTCCAGGACAGGCTCTGGCTGGCTGGTCAGTCGAGAGAGTTCCCGCACGTGCGGAAACTGTGCGCTTCCAAGAAGGGTCGATGTGGCTGCGTGGATGCAGCCAAACTTGACAACGTTGACGCACGTCTGCCGCCTGGGGAGCCTGCCAACAGCAAAATCAATGGTCAGCACTGAATACTGGCTTGCCGCTGACTGCCGCTGGGAACCCCGTCGGAATCCTGAAGCAGCGCAGCTTGAGCGACTACGCCAAGGGGGAAGAGCGGAAGCGTACCAGCTATCTCGGCGCGTCATGGTTGGCGCCATAACCGATGTTGCCGGCATGCCCAAGGACCCATTCCACACCCACCACCACGCCGTAAAATTCGTGAAGGTTTGCGCAGGTGATTTTCACGTAATGTGCCAAAGTGCCTGCTCTAGGCTTGTTTGTCAAATCTGTTTGATCCTCCGATAAGTCGGTATAAACCGCGGATTTTTTGCCTCACACAGAAACTGACTGATTGTAGTGTTCAACGTGCTGACGCAACTCAGGCGATGAAGCGCGCCTTAGTGGAGGGCTGCGGATTAATTTTGACCACATAGGGATATTTAACGTGCGACGAAATGTCGTACACACGGGTGTTTTTGCTTCACACAGAAAGTTGCCTTTCGCTTGTACATTACGTTACCTACTCTTGTGCATAGATTATAGCCTGCAGTTCGTGTGGCTTTTTATGCAGCACCTGGCGGTATTGGGACACCTGCGGGTCCAGATGTTGTCCTCTGACGGCTGCAATCGACCCCCGGAAGGTATATTCTGCCAGGTGGTGCCCTTAAGGGTGCAGGCGTTCTGGAAGTTAGCCGTCAAAGCAAGGGTGGGTAGTTGGGCCATGTGGTCCGCTTTTGTGAGGCGGCGCGGGACTGGCATCATAGCACAAACATGGAAGTCGTCCTAGGGAACGATCGCATGGAGCACTTCTTTCTTTTCACTCAGCTCTTCTCCACCGTGCTCCAAAAGCAACAGGGCCGAGCACGTGCAGAAAGGCGGTGATTATGTTCCGTCATTGCGTTCTGCGATGATGTCTCTGAGTGGCGGGATACGACAGTAGGGGTGGAACACCTAAAGACCGGCCACACGTTACAGCTTCGCTGGTTGACCATCCGTGCGGAGGGAAAGGTGCAGGTTTTAAACACAGCACGCTTCATGGGAACCTGGTGTAACAAGGCGAAGACATCGACACATCACCTGCGTTTGCTCAAAGTTCTGAATTTCAGGCACTGACACCTGACATCTTTGTGTGGAAATAATTTATTAAAACCATATCTCAGGGTGCAGCAATTAGTGGTAACAGCGCTGCCCTAAATACAGAAAAAACCCAATCAGTCTCCAAGTACTCCCGGCATTCAACATTCTGCACAACAAACGTATGTGGTGGTGAAACAAGCTACTGCTAAATCAATCAACAGAAAGTTCACAGGTGTTCACAGAAAAAGTTTGGAAACAAGCTGAAACTCAATATGGTACAAACGTTATGCTCAGGATGTTGTTCCTGACCACTATGGAGTGCGTTGCACTGAGCAGCAGAAAGGCTTTTTTGCCTATATCTGTCAACTCATTCTCCAAATGACTCGGAAGGATCGACCGTACACGCCACAGCAGTGGAAACATCGCCCGTTGCGGGCGGCCGCGAAGACACACGTTAGCATGATTTCGCTACAATACAAAAGCACTAGCACACATCAGGACGTTCACCAACACGTAATTTGAACGTGTGCTCATTCGAAGTGTGAAACCAAACAACCTGCTTAACGCAGTCCAAAACGTTGCCGCTACACGACACTGAAACAAGGCATGTTCCAATGTTTCAGTGTGCCAACAGTGCGGGCATTAACGTAGGGATGTTTTTTGTTCTTGGTCCAGTCCAAAAACTGTGCGCCACCAAAGTTCTTTTGGTGTTGCTGTGGTGCACAGGTTCTGGACAGAGTTTTCTTTGATACAATTGCAGGGTGCTCTGTGCGTGTGACTGGAATTTTACAGCAAAGCTGTCTATGGCTAGGATCCAGCAGATCGTCTCCGGTACGCAGACGTCCTGGGACATTATAGGCTCGGCAGAAGAGTATTCCCACCACCTCATCCTCAATTAAGCAGAGAAGAAGCCACCACTGTTCGGCGATTGCAGACAAATTCTTATCCCCACAGCACCCACCTCCATTCCATCTACCCGACTCAGTATCCCTCCCTTTGCAATTTCTGTCCAACGCCGGGCACCCTGTACCACCAGGTATGGGAGTGCCAAAAAACTCCAAACCTACCCACAATCCCCTTCCCAACTTTTGAGCAGTGGATGGCTCGTCTGGTCGATCCGGACCTTGGACACCAGCAAGAACTGGTCAAGAGGGCCTGGACGGCAAGTCGCAGCCTGGGTATCCCGGAATAAGGATGCCCTCCACCGGGCGAGTGCCCTGCCATCAGCACCTATGCTAAATAAATGTTTATTCTCCTCCTCCTCTCCGGTAACAGAGCTATGTAGACAAGAATCGCTAGTGGGCGTAGCGCCACGTTGCGAAGCCCACTCAAATCCCCGGGATCGTAAAAGTGCGCCCCACACCCCCGGCGCATGGAAAAAATCGTGTCAAATTAAAAAGGTCCCAGGGCCTTCATATTTTAATACAAGAAGGCTCATATTTCCTTTAAAAAATTGGCTGGCGATTACGATACTCCCTAATGCGATATTTGGGCGCAGCTGTTCGGGCAGCTCGTTCAGCAGCAGCGGCAGACGACGCAGTTCCACCAGCTGCGCCGCTCATTGCTCAGTAAGAACTCGCTGAGAGCATAGCGTTTCACACTAATATACACTAAAGGGAAATCTGGCGCCACTGTCTGCGGGAGCCGCGCTTCGGCGAGCGTGCCTTTATGTACCGGGCAGGCACGTTCCACTTGTCCTTGGCATGGCTCATGAACAGGCTGAAAAGTTGGCTCTGGCTGCAAAAAGCAACAGTATTACTGTAAAAGCTTCATCAAATTTGTTTTGTTATTTTAAAATTGAACCTCCAGAAAGATTAATTAGTCAGTGATTATGTAGATGTTTCATGCACGCTGAACCATAAAAAAATGTTACCCTTTTTTGTTGATTATGGCTTTGAGACGGAAAAGAAGCCAAATGGCTAGCTAAGCCAAGTAGGGGAGGAACGTCGCTATAGTACACTATAGTCGCTAGAGGCAATGGCGCCGCTGGGCGCCGCCCACGGCGGCCCGCGACTGCAGCGACAGATTTATCACTAGTATACATTAGTATGAAACTCTATGGCTGAGAGCGCATGCGCGCGTTCCACAACAGCCGCAGCAGATACGCACGACCGGTTCAGCACTCACTCCTGATGGCTGCAGTGCGCTGGGGCAGCACTCACTCGTGGGTTCTCTCGAAGGTGAGCCTCTGCGGCGGCGGCGGGAAGCGCATCTCAGGAAGGGACCGCGAACTGCGTCTTAGGCCGGGTTCTGAATGTTGTCGCAACCGTCGTAATATCTTTAAATAATCACGTCATTTGACGTCTCAGCCAACCGAACTGCACGAAACGCCGTTTTTTTACCAGGAACTACGGTCAATCGCAAATTACCAACAAACGTGTTTTGCTTCGTGCACCCCTTGGACTACGACCCAGTCAAAGCTCAAGTCGAGGCTCGGCACCACAGCTTTGCTGATCATCCTTCTTCACAGAGTTGAAGGGCACTAAATTTTTTTGAGCTCATATCCGGACATCATTTTTTCTTAACCATCTTTACTCGTTATCTCTTTCTTCTGGTCGGCGTATTAGGCTGATCCCGATGGCTTAGCTGAAGTGGGCTCTACCATTCAATATCTTCCTTCTATCTATATATGCCACGGACGTGACAGAAGTTAACCATCAATACTGTTGGAGATTTCGGCTCCCGTTAGAGATCCCCAGGTGGTCAAAATTAATCCGGAGCCCTGCACTACGGCGCGCCTCATAACCTGTGTGTAAACGAAGCAACGTGAAGGCAAGGTTTCACTCAGCAGCCTCCTCTCTCTTTCCCACAAGTCAATGAAAGCGTGGCTCATACATTTTCCCTCCCCCTTACTGATGTGGTAGGCTTCCTCAATTTCGCGAATCGTACGGTAATTTTGCGTAAAAACAATCTTGGTCTCACTCACGATCTTTGACAATCGAATTACCAGGTTGAAGTCGGCGAATTATCCGGATTCAGTACCTGGTATGACGGGCAAGAAATCTTTAAAATGGACTTTGAGGGGTAGTTTAAAGTAATAAAATAAATTTTGCAGCTTTGAGATAGAGTTGTTCGTTCCTATTGTAATGATCTGAGTTCCAGCCGCCGCAACCGTGTGGGGTTTTTTTCTGGGCAAATAATGGTGCTGTAAAGATGTTCTAACGCAATATTTCTACCCATTTCTCCCGTAAATAACAGTAGTTCGTATGTTTAGTATGCGTTCGGCAGTATGCAGTCTACCGCCGTAGTTTACTGATGCTTTGGGCCGTGCAGAAAGGACAGCTTCTGTAAGGTGGACGAAATTGAAAAACTCGGCCCCGTGCGCTGCGCGGCCAGCGCCGGCACTACGGCGCTTCCTGTCCGCATAGAACAACGCAGGCAGGTCGTGCTACGGTTCGTCTTCGTTTGCCTGAATGAAACTCATGACGAAAATAGATATTCATGACAGAAATATATTTCATAAATTTTAGGGGGCGGAAAGTGCGAAAAATATTGCAAACAGCAATCCTGTATCTGCCGCAATCTGCACTGAAGTGTCTACGGACGCAGCCGACTGATCTCAGCGCGTCGAAATCGTCGCCGCTGGGTCGTCATTCCCTATTTGTGCACAAGTCAAATCCGGACAACACTCCCTACGCAGATTAGCACGTCCAACTCTGGCCTCATTTTGTGATTCCGAACTCGCTCCGAAAACGGTGCCTTTAGTGAGGGTCTTACTTAAGACCAAGGTTTCTGAAGTACATGGTGGCCCTTTAATTACTTAGGTCTCTTTCCGGCTCTTGCGAAAGCCTGCAGCTGTCTTATGGCAGATATAACTTCGCTTTGTGGCCAGGAGGAGTACGCACCTCATATTCAGAAGAATAAATCGACTGTCGAAGCGGTCTGAACACCGCTTTCACGATCAAAGAAAGCACAATAAACAATTTAAAAATGTTAATGCCCCTTTCTGGAAGCTAAAAGCGAATCTTTATCCAATAAAAAGTCCACAACACAATAAGCCAAAGTCCAAATCTACGAAAACGTTGAGCTAATCGAATGAAATGTTATGATTCTGTATTTATTGTTTGTGATTGGGTCATCTGAATTTTCTGATTAGGTTAGCTCATCGTCGCCGTTCATTTGGGCTTCTCGTTGTTTAAGCGTGTGGCGTGACGAAAGTACCACAAGGCGCGCCTGCTAAAAAATTATTTCATCGTTAGCATCATCGCTCAACCGTATGACGCGAAACTGCGTTTGTCCACCACAACGGAACCCATTATGCATGAGGAGACATAATATTGTTTATGTGGAGGAGGAGGAGGAGAAAACCGAAAGGAAAGGCCGAGAGGTTATCCAGGCTTAGAGCCCGGATTGCTACTCGGCACTGGGGAAGGGGTGTTCAGGGGATAAAAGAGATGGCAGGCGAAAAAGGGGGGATAGGAGCGGGGTCGCGCACACGCTTTAGTCCCTTCGTGGGCACTAGAGTCTCTCAGCTAAACCTGTGTCCTTCATAAAACGCAGAAGGGCTTTTGTTGCCTTCTGCGAAGTCGATTGTAAGGGTCTTTGTCCTAGAATAGTCTCTAGCTTGAACTGTTGATTGTCCAATCTTCTGAGCTCGGCTGCCAAAACGCGTCTTTCCGATGAATATTCGGGGCAACAACAAAGCACATGGTCGATTGTCTCTTCAACCTCGCAGGCGTCGCAGTGAGCACTACTGGCCATCCCGATGAGGAAGGAGTAGGCTTTTGTGAAGGCCACTCCCAACCACAGCCTACAAAGTAAAGTAGACTGTGATCGAGTCAGCCCACACGGAAGACGACGCTGTAGTAGAGGGTCCTGGTTGTGGAGGCGCGGGTGCACAAAGTTCGGTGTATTCCATTGAGTGATGGAGGTCCTCCGCGCGAACTGACGAAGCAGCCTAGCGGCATCAGTCCTTGCAAGCGGAAGCAAGATGGGCCTTTCACTGTCATGGCCTGTCCGGGCGGCTGCATCAGCCGAGACATTGCCGGTGATTCCACAGTGACTTGGCAGCCACTGAAATACAATATTATGGCCTTTTATGACAGCCTGGTGAAATAATTCCCGAATTTCTGTCACTAGTTGGTGCAAAGGACTGTAGCGCAGGGCTGCTCGGAAGCTTTGCAGGGCGCCTTTGGAGTCGGTGAAAATGGACCATTTTTTGGGGAGAAGCTTCCATGATGTATTGAAGAGCTTCACGGATGGCTGCAAGTTCAGTAGCCGTCGAGCTCGTCACATGGGCGACACGGAATCGAATCTTGGTTGATTCTGATGGTATAACCACCGCACCTGCCGAACTCGAGGACGTCACAGAACCATCTGTGTATACATGCTTCCGGTCATTGTGTTGTTCGTACAGTAACTGCATAGAAAACTTTCTGAGAGCCAGTGGTGGTAAATCGGCCTTTTTTCCAATGCCCGGAACATGCAGACGAATATCCGGTGTTTCCAGGCACCACAACGGGGAGGACGGTGTGACCGCAGGCGTGTAGTCTGACGGTACCTCAGCCCTGTGCGCTGCGACAATGGCTGCAAAGGAAGAGCGTGGTCGACTCTGAGGAAGCTGCGCAAGGTGGTGACTTGGTAGCCTCGTGAGGAGCCTGTTGTGTAGGCGTAGCGTCTCAGTGGTCACATAAGTTGCTGTAGGATAGTCTTGGGCAATGTATAATGTGCCCACTGTTGAAGCACATCGCGGCAAACCAAGACACGTGCGGAGAGCCTGCGCTTGGATGCTTTGGCGTGTCTCATGGGCCCTTTGGGAAAACCCGAATGTACAAAGCTTTCCTGCGGTGTTTTTTCTCTGACACCGACAAACGTGAGACACAGGAAGCCTCGCATTAAAGGCTATTTGTGCACCTGAAGAAACAGTACGCAGAGCAAGCGTATACAAGATCAACTTTTCGTTTTAAATCTTCGACTTTCGTAAATATCGTTGCGCTGGCGTTTACTTGCAAAACGCCCTCCTACCCGCTTCCTCTAAACGTACCTCACTAGTTCAGGCACCATCGCTTCTGTACAGTCAGTGCTTAAGGAAAATGTCGCGGGTTCGGTTCCCGGCCGCGGCGGCCGCTTTTCTGGTGGAGGCGACTAGCAAAAACGCCCGCGTGTACGAGATTTCGGCGCACGTTAAAGATCCCCAGCTGGTGAAAATTAATCCGGACCTCTTCACTACGGCGGCCTCATCGCTTGCGTTGCGTCGGCGCGTTAATTCCTACAATCGATAAGGAAAATGTAATGACCATTTTCGGCGCAACGTCGTTTGCATTTCTCTGAACACGTGAAATGGTGGCAGCACATCACTTGCATTTCAAGACTTCCTAAATGCCTATATTTCTACAATAAAGAAACTTGTTCAAATTACTTTTGTACCGGCAATTAATGGGCAGGATTGTCTTTGCTCATCGTTAGTGACGCGTCTACTGCAAATAAATTTCTATTCCTACTGAGGGACATGACATTTGTGAAATGAGCAGAGTTGCGTGCAGTTTATCGTTTAATAGATCCCTTCTTTCTATGCTATTAGGCAAAAGGGAGCAACCGGAGGGTAAATTGGGACCAAATACGGCCGCTAGTCTTCTCGGGTAACCGTTCACCTTCAAGTCGAGTAACACCCGCCGCTTTGGCTGAGTGGCTAAGGCGTTGCGCTGCTGAGCACGAGGTCCCGGGTTCGATTCCCGGCCGCGGCGGCCGCTTTTCTGATTGAGGTGAAAGGCAAAAACGCCCGTGTGTACGAGATTTCGGCGCACGATAAAGATCCCCAGCTGGTCGAAATTAACCCGGAGCTCTCCACTACGGCGGGCCTCATCGCTTGCGTTGCGTCGGCGCGTTAAACCCCACAATTAATCAGTCAAGTGGTGGCAGAGTGTGTACCGTGTGCAAAAATTCAGACTCAATGCTCGTCCCCACCGGTCTATAAATAGCAGCGGGAAGTCTGAATGAACGCAACAGTTAATCTCGTCGCTGCGTCATTAATTTCCTGCAATGCCGATGGCACTGGAGTCAGGCGCACAAGTCTGCGGACAGTTTTACACTTTCAAAACACGTCATTGCAATGCGTGGGTGTTTTGTGTAGGGGCGTGGGAGAATATATCAAATTTTAATGATAAGAGAAGCGCCTAGGCTAAGTGAAGCGCGGGTTATGACAAGGCGTGGAGAACACTTTTCGGTGACGTTATGTTAATACGCTGTGTTGCATGCGATTCCCGGGAAGTAATAAAGGCCGATGAAAGATTTCAAGCACGCCACTAAATAATACCGGTGTTAGGGAAAATATTGCCGCAAACCGTGCATTGGGTTTCTTTATTTGTGTTTTGCTTTTACTGCCCGGCTTCGCCGGTCTGTGGTATCTCTGTGCCAAGGGAAGCGCGTGTTCCATTCTTTTCTTTCTGCGCAGCATGTGTTATCTCGTCTGATAGGGAGAGCGTTCCGCACTAACTTGAACAGCCTAGAATAATCTTCTTGGATCTACAATGTTCTAGATGTGAATCGACGGTTCGAGAACCACGCGCGCCGAAAGATAAAAAGCTTGCAGATCAGGCGCCGGGGTATTCGACTCTCAACGCTCGCCTACGCACGTCATTTTTTTTACTGCTGTCTCGCCGTTGGTGTATTCTTTGAGTGTTAGGGGAGCACAAGTTCGCTCCAATAAACTTGTTTTCTTTGAAGACAACTGCATCGTCTCTGGCTTCGTGACAATATGAAACGATGCTCGCTAAGCGTAATGAATATGTATAGGCTTAATAGACGAGAAAAGCGATATAGTTGCTTATGACAACACCGCCACATTAAGAATGCGCTCCACAGTTAAGCGCCTTGAAGTGAGCTTTTACTCTCAGTAAATAAATGCCTTGCATTAAGGAGCTACGAAAATGCTGGAACTGCCGTAAGCCGTGAGTACATTTCCCAGCCCGAATCATCCAGACGCGCTAACTTGAAGAATTGAGAATAAACAACGCCGAACTTGATTTCGCCAATGCAATAAATTTTAATAATGTATTTTTTCCTATTCTGACACTCACGCTTTCACATACGCTACCGAGAGCACTTAACATAAGTAGTGAAAACTAAGTCTATGCTTACTTAAGGCTAATTTGTGTCTAAACAAATGAGTCATCCGGTTAATTAGCCTCTTGTCGCAACTGAGCGATGCGTTTTCTGTTTTTTTCCGAGAAAGAAAAAACTATTGTGATGAGGCTCTTCTTAGAATTGAGATGAGCAATACTTCCCAGCATAAGCAAAGTGCAAATCGCAATCACTTGCAGGGTTAGAAGTTCGGCCCCAAGTGAGAATGAAAGATCGCGTTGGGCAAAGTATTCCACGTTTTACACTTCAATACATACTTTCTTCGTACAATCCTGTCTCGCCACGTAACCTAGTGGTAGCGTACTGGGTTTGTACAGAGAGAGTTCCATTCCTGCTGGGAGTGCTAGCTTTTTTTCTGCGACTCCGTTCCATCAGTTCGCCCTTGGGGAGTGTGGGAACGGGCAAACCGGTTCCGGACTAACCGTTCGTCCGCCCACATTTAGTCCCGAAAGGGTCTAATCGTTGTGGCAAATTCAGTTAGCCGCCCAGAAGACTAAGTTTTGGTCCTTTTTGCTGAAGCGTGTATATAAGAAGGGAATGGTTGGTATGTCGGTTGGTAGAAAAATTAAGCCTTAATTCATTCATTCATTACTTCCTATCCCACCCATTTGCTCTCTTCAGCGCTACAACTCGACAAAAACAGAACGTAAGGGCAGTGAGCACAGTTCGTGAAACGCGCCTAAGTTGTACCAAAATGCTGATATGGGCACGCACGATGCTTGCGAAGCATGAGCACCCACTTTTTCAGAAACTTCGATACTGAAGTAGCCGAGTAGATTATCCGACCCGAAGGTGTGAAATAAATTTGCCACTCGGGTAGCCTACACCTCTTGTTATCGCATAAAGCGTTTTCGCCTGTCTCTTTCATATCGGGTGAGCACCGTCAGTCAACCCGCGTTGTTATGCCAGCCGCGGGCGTGCACTAGTGTGATCAAACCTGTTATCGCTTTTGTCACAGTGTGTGGTGCTTGCGCAGCCGCTAACTCAACGTCCTCCCTTCGGCTGGAGCTGCCGAAAAGCGTACTTACTTTGTAGGAAGCGTCGCGTCCTCAGCTGCGACGATATAGTATGGCCTCTGCGATGGCCAACCAAGACGTGCCCCTTCACCGAGTGCGCGGCCTCGTGAGTGGGGTGAACTGGCGAGTAACGAAGTTCGCCGCAGCAGTGCCTCCTCTGCTTAGCTGCGGACTCTGCCGAGTTATTTCGCAGACGACCTTCTTACTGCCCTGCTTTCACAATCTGTGTGATTCCTGCTTGAGTAACTGCGCAAAGAACGTGAACCCCGTGTGTCCGTTCGATGAGCTACAATTCGCAGTACGCGAGTGCCACGAGATCTCTTCGCCACCTGACGCCATTGCGAAATTGAAGGTAAGAGCTTTGTTGTCCATCAGCTTCAGAAACTACGAGAGTTTCGACAAGAGCCACGTGTCCCGTTGAATCCGAGCAAGGAATCGTAATTTTTCTTTATTATTTTCGGAGCAGAATTTGGAAGAGCACGATTCATGCGTTCTCGGGGCAAAGGCGCATTCACTGGCTTTAAGTATGTGATATGTGACTGAAGGTTTCGTAATATTCCGACTGCAGATATTCGTAATGCTGTTCCCATAGAAACAGTACCCGTAATGGTGCAGGGGGATTAAAATAAATATGAACAACTAAGCGCACAGCCTCCGACGCCTCCCGCACCGTCTGGCTGCAGTGTCATCAATGTGCGCGTATGCGTGGGTCTTTCAGAACGTTTCAAACTGTGGCCTACTGTTCGGGGAAATGCTTGATAAAAAACGACGCCAGTCATTTATCTTGAGTCTTCTGATGCTCTGCCGCCCCTGAGCATCCTGCTATCTACTACATTTTTAAACCATGCACGCAGCAGGCTGATTGCAGCTAGCCCGATGCCCTTCAACGATCGCCCTGCTCAATTGTGACACAGCGTGACAAAATGTCTCAAAATGAACGATTGGCGCCGCTTTTTGATCAAGCATTTCCCCTAAATGTAGGCCACCCTCTTAAACGCTCTCTAAGAAGTGCGCATGCATGCAATTTACTGACTTTGCAGCATGCGTCGGAGGCTGTGCGCTCCGTTGTTCGCAT
This sequence comes from Haemaphysalis longicornis, assembly GCF_048455015.1. Lineage (NCBI taxonomy): Eukaryota > Metazoa > Arthropoda > Arachnida > Ixodida > Ixodidae > Haemaphysalis > Haemaphysalis longicornis. The sequence goes on from NW_027526203.1 coordinate 108,760,284, forward strand.
TTCTTTTAACCCTCCCCCCTGCGCCCCCCTGTACACCTTGCACCGCTTGTTCTAGCAAGAAAGGTCGAAGCTCGTGAATTCAGGTTCACATACGTGTTTATTACCGCGGAAGAAAAGCATAATTGCAGAAACGGCACATTCATTCACGTAACGGTACCCGTTACAAGAACCAGTGGCAATGCCCCCTTCAATAGCCATTGCAGCGTCAACTGCCTTAACTTCCCACTTTGGAAATGAAAGCAGGTAACAGGCGTGGTGGCAGAAAAAAATTGTGCAACTTCTGCTCTCAGGCACGCAAAATAAAACCAGATAGGCAGGTTCAGGGGGAATTAAAATAAATACGAACAACAGAGCGCACAGCCTCCGGCGCATGCCGCACCGTCTGGCTGCTCTTTCAGTAAACTGCGCGCATGCGTAGTTCATTTAGAGCGTTTGAGAGTGGGGTCTTTCGCCACTGAGCATCCTGTTATCTCCTACATTCGGGAGCCAAACGCGCAGCAGGCTGATTGCAGCTAGCATGATGCCCTTCAACGAACATCCTGTTCAGTGGCGAAGCAGCGTGAAAAGACGCCTAAAAATAAACGGCCGGCGTTGCTTCTTTATCAAGCATTTCCCCTGACAGTAGGCCACAGTCTCAAATGCCCTGAAAGAACTACGTATGCGCGCAGTTTACTGACTTTATAGCAAGATGGTGCGGCATGCGTCGGAGGCTGTGCGCTCCGTTGTTCGCATTCCTTTTAATCCCCCCTGTACATGACAAACAAAGTAGGTCTGCTGAAATATCCATGTGCAGGCTTCGAATAGGCCACACACATGTCACACATTCGTATCTGCTAACTGGTCCATTACCCCCAGTTTGCAGCAGATGTGCAGAACGGCTTTCAGTACTACATATATTAATTGAATGCAAATCCCTAACTATGTGAGACAGTGACACTTCCCTTATTTATGCAAGTGCAGAATTCCACTTCATCTCTTTATTCTTAGAAGACGAACCAGCAGTCACGAACAAACGTGTTTTATCATCTTGCTGAAGTCAATTTTTTTTAAAATCTCATCTCGTACCACATGTAACTTTGGGATCTCGCAGCATTAAGAGAGCTGCCGGGGGTTATGCACCCACCATGGTCACCCTCATCCACCATTATGACCATCTTCATATTTTTAAAATCAGGGCCACTTACACCTATATAGTAAGCTCCTTTAGTAATATGATCATACACATACCATACGCATTTAAGACACTAAAATGACGGCCTAGGACCACTATATACGATCTTGGCGCTCTTCGGCCTTGGCTGCTCTTGCGCCATAAACACCCACATACTACAACCACTACTACCTTTTAAGGTCACTGTAAGGTTGACGCAAGCAAAGAGGAATGTGTTCGTGCAACATTTCCACTTTTCACAGAAGCAGGGGAGTTCGAGGGGAGATGAGCTGCACTGACCGGGGATTTTAGAAATTATGAACACTCATTTCATGAGTGAATTATTCACATCTCCAGTATTCGAGCTCGGCTCCCTAAATTCTCTTTAATGTGGTTATTTTCTGCGTGCCACCATCATCAAATACGCTATACAACCATTTGCGTTATTTTAAATGAGGAAAGATAAATTTCCTGGAGGGTTGCCGTAAGGGATGCGAAGTCCATTATTCAATCGCGTAAAAACGCCTTCGCATCGCTGACGAACCGCGTGTAATGATAGGGCAGTTAGAAATTATTTTCAGGATGTTTAATTTCAGTAAGGTGTGTTACTGTCAAGCGAATGAGAATGCCGAGGATATAGAATACATTAGAACGGCTGAACTGCCTTGTCTACCCAAACCTGGGCGGTGAAACTCCATCTTTCTATCCCGTGAGAGCAGTGATCCTAACTCTCTGAGGCGGTGCTGTATATGCGGGAAAGTTAACAATGTTGTTGCATTTCGCAGATATTATCGAGATAATCATTTCCTTGGGAGTTTCAAGTTCGTCCGAGAGCCTAAACTCAGTTGGAGATTGCAAAAATGCGAGCGACAGCGGCAGTGGAACGCCGGAGCTACCCCTTCCTACCGCTGAAAACTGCTCCTGTAGTCACGCGCTTATGCATGGTTCTTGATGCTGCAGTGCCCCGAACCCTGTTTTACAAAGGGGAATTTTTGTCTCCTAAGCACCCGCCTCCGTGGTTCAGTGGCTTTGGCGCTGTGCTGCTGAGCCCAAACACGCGATTTGGATCCCGGCCACAGTGGCTGCTTCTCAGATGGATGCGAAAAGCCAAAACCGTTCACGTGTCAAGATTTCGGCGTGCGTTATAAATCGGCAGGTGGTCACAATAATTCTGCAGCCCTGCACTACGGCAGGCCCCATAGCCCAGTAGGAGCTTCGGCGCGCTAAACCGCAATAATTTAAATAAAACACACTCATTAATGGAGTTGCAGTGCGAAAGTCCAGCTGCTATGGGTAGTGCGGAAATTGTACGCTCCATGAATGCTTAATTTTTCGGACCCTGGCCCATGAAAGGTAGCGTCGGTAGCAAGCGCCGGAATTCCGCGCTAGCAGCGACCGAAACTCATTGCAACGCCACCCGGCGAATTCCCGCCAGCCGCGCAGCACCAGCTATGCGGCCTATTTTAACTGCAGTTCGTTGGCACCCACGAGTTGATAGGCCGTTCGTAAACACAGACCGACTTCGGTTGCAGATATTGCACGTCTTTTTAAAGTGGTCTTGATGAGTGCCTGAGTATACTGTTCCTATTTATCGGTGCGTTAACGCTTGCTTTTGTTTTCTTCTTTTTCACTTTTCGTTATAGTCGTGCTTCCCGAACAGTCGTAACCTGTCATTCTAGTTTAATCCACTACATACTATATCCTTTTTTAAATGAAGGGTTTGACATGATTGAGTCAATCAATCAATTTCAGACACTCATTCAACGCACCGTTTTACGCTAATTCCACCGCTCACTGGCTGAGCCAAAACATATTAACAATGTGGGAGACATGTACGGTCCAAGCGACACCGTTAGGACCTCCTGTCTACCAATAGAGTATCAATTCATGAAACCAAACAAAGATGCGGGAAGGTAACATAGGCCGCACAGCCAGTGTTTCGGCAGCAGAAGCAGGCGCACTTTCGCACATTATATAGAGCCGTAATGCCTTGCAGCAGATGCTCACGTGGAATACAGACTTAGCTGCTCCCGACAGTACTTACGTTACCACTGTATACGGCTTGAAAGTTGATAGGCCGCGGAAATGTGCCGCGGAGGTTTTGTGTCCGCGATATTTCGTAAAAATTAGCGCCCTTCCACTCTGTTAAGGATCACCTGCGGAGGTGGGTGCTGTACAAGGACCGCATAAAACAACCACGTTTGTTTTTAGTTTGCGATTACGCATACTTCCTAGCAAATTAACTGAATGAAACTTGGAGGGACTCCCCCTTTAGTCTGACAAGCATGGAGCTGTCTGTTTCACTCCCGCGTCATAGGCATCTTGCTGTTCGTGTACGCACCAACATAATCCACTCGACCATTCAGGACACCGGACAGGTGGCATTGGGCCGTCTGGCGTACACGTTTAAACCTCCCGTTAGGACAGTGGACTATACATCGCCGATTA